>NW_028135083.1:0-123000 GCF_964662115.1 Mustela nivalis
ACAGCCATGGGGAAGGAGGAGTTCTGTTTTGTGCTTGCTATACCCAGCTGTGTGGAGAATTGATATAATGTGTAGGTTCAGATATCTGAAAACCAAGGTTAGGATGAGGTGACGGCATAAGACCATGGCGTGTCCGAAGTGCTGGGTTTGCGGCCAGCTGTCTCCTTGTCTGTCTGGACGTCTGGCTTCAGGCTGTGTCAGGCAGAGCATGAGTGCCCAGAGCAGCCTATCCAGTTCGGGTACCGTCGAGGCCCGAGCAGGTTGATCCTCATCTGGGTTTTCTGGAGAGCCCCACAGGGAAACGTTTTTCTTCCGTTGGGCAGACACTGGGCTGGGTTTTGGTTCTGGAGTTCCTAGTCCGGAGGGCTTGTTTGACAGGAGTGTGAGGAAGGAAGTCTGAAAACACAAGCTAGCGTGAGGTTTGGGCCCGAGGGCACGGCAGGCCCACTCTGCAGAGGCTGAATCGAGATCTCCTGCACTGAGGTCATTTCAACTATGAGACGTGCCTCAGGCTAGAGTTCTTGTCCAGCATGGCCTCTTTTTGAAGGGTGTGGGGGCTTCATGAGGCCAGAAAGTTTTGCCTACGATGGGATTTGTGAACTGCTCCAAAACTGAAGGTTACCTTCTGCACGACAGTCGAGTCCTATTGGATGGTTCCAAGAGGCCCCATATGGAAAGACTCGAGAGCAGGTGTCTAAGCATGGATGCCTGGGAACGCCACCTCATATTCCCACTCTTTAGTCAGGACAAAACAGGCTCAATCTGCGGGCTCCTGGGTGAGCTACCCAGAGGGGAGAGTTGAAATGGACTCTCCTGAAGATGAGTCCTACTGTGGCTTGGTGGCCTGGGAGACCTTGGAATGTGGAGGTGGCTCAGGGACTCTGCAGGATTCTCCAACATGAGGTGTTTGACACGGCTCCAACAAGGAAACTTCCCATGTGGAGACGAGAGGAGTTCTGATCCATGCCTCAGGAAAGCCCCATACCCTGTTATTCGAACCAAAGCCTCTGAGGAGTGACACCTGGAAACCAAAGCAAGAGTTGAGACTACGGCCTAAAGGCCTGTCCGGCTCAACCTTCTATCTCTGTTGACATCTGTGTGCATGCATTCATGGATGTAGCTGCTCAGCTTGTGTCCGAATGCCCCTGTGAGTCCAGTGTGGCTCCCAGTAGTGGGATGTCCTCGGAGGCCTTGAGTTTTCTCATATTCTGGAGGTGTGTGGCCAATGGAATGGACACAGTTTCCCAGGAGAGAGCAGGCATGGTCCTGTGGTATGGCTCCAGAGGACCCAGCCAAGAGACTGTGTTTGCCAGGGCTGTGGGGACAGATGTCTGAAAAAGCAAACTTGGCTCAGCTAGGGGCCAATGTAATGGCATGCCTGATCTCTAGTCCGTGAGGGGAGATCCTCTGGAAATCAAAGTAGGGCAAGTGGAAGGCAGTCACTCAGGATTTTGTCTCTGGGTGTTGCGTTTACAGTGTCCGGTCAGGGTAGGGGTTGTCTCAGAGGCCGAGGAAGAGCCTTCCTCTCGGGGGATTGTCCAAGCTCCCAAGTGTTTGTGTTCATTCTGAGGGAATGAACAGTACTGTTTTCTGCCACAGGGGACCCCCCAGGAGAGGGACTCTAGAGCACAGCAGTGGGTTCCCTCAACTGGAATACACACCATCTAGTTAGTCCTGGGTGCCTATGGGCATGGCAAGCCACATATGCGGGCTCTTGGTCCAGTCTCTGAGAGGCGTTACTTGAATAAGGTACTCACGCTGAGGGTCACAATGTGTGTTTGTGCCCAAGGCGGCCCTCACGCTTGGGCGTGGCCTCATGGGCCATGCCGTTTTCTCCTACACTGAAGGCTTGACTCACTGGCAGCAGCAAGGTTTCTTGCCATGGGGAAGGAGGGGTTCTGACTTGTGCATCAGGTTCCCCCCTGTGCAGGGATTGGAGATAAGGTCTAGGTTCCGATGACTGAAAACCCAGGTTGGGAATGGATGGTGGCCTAAGGCAGTGGCGGGTCCAATGTGCTGGGTGTGCAGCCAGCTGTGTCGGTGTCTGTTGGAAGGTCTGGGCTCAGGCTATTTGCGACAGAGCATCACTGTTTAAGGTAGCCTATGCAATTGGGGTGTTGCTGAGGGCCAAGCAGTTTGATCCTCATTTGGGGTTTCTGGGCAGCGCCATAGACAATGTTTTTCTCCTGGGAGGCAGGCACAGTGCTTCATTGTGGCCCCAGAATTCCCAGTAGGGAGGGTTTGTGGGCCAGGAGTGTGAGGACGGAAGTCTGAAAACACAAGCTAGTGTGAGGATTGGAGCCAAGGGCAGAGCAGGCCCACTCTGCAGAGGCTGAATCAAAATCTCCTGCATCTGAAGTCAGGCTGAGGATCAGACGTTGGCTGAGGCTGGAGTATGTGTCCATGATGGCACCTTCATGAAGTGGGGGCCTCATGAGGCCAAGGAAGTTTTCCCACGCTGAGTTTGGAGGTTGCCCCAAACCACAAGGTTTCCTTCTGCGGGACATTCGCGTCCTGTTGCATGGCTCCAGGACATACCGTATGGAAGGACTGGAGAGCAGGGTTCGAAGGATGGATCCCTGTACAGCATGCCTCGCATTCCCATTGGCTATTAGCGACAAGATATGTTTGATCTGCTGCCTCTGGAACACGCGACCCAGGGGGCTGAGTTGAAATGGCCTCTCCTGAGGATGCGTCATAATGTGCGTTTGGGTCCATGGAGACCAGTTGCTGGTTGTTCAGTGGCCCTGCGGAACTCTCCTACCTGAAGTGTTTGATACATCCCAGTAAGAAAGCTGCCCATGTGGAGATGAGAGAGGTTTGGTTTGGTGCCTCAGAAAAGCCCCATGTGCTGGTCTACGAAAACAGTCCTCTGAGAACGGAAACATGGAAACCAAAGCTAAGGTTCAGATTAGGGCCTGGGGGCCTGTCCATTTCAACCTTCTGTCTCTGGGGACACTGTCTGAGAGTCTAAGTGGAGATAGTTGCTCCGCTGGTGTCAGAGAGCCCCTCTTAGTCCAGGGTGGCCTATACTATTGATGGCCTCAGGGACCTTGGAGCTTTTCCCTAACCTGTAGGGTTGTGGTCAATGGATTGGGCACACTTTCCTTGGAGAGGGCAGGCACAATCTTTCGCTGTTTGGTCCAGAGGCCCTAGCCTGGATGTTGTATGGGTCCAGGCTGTGGGCACAGAAGTCAGAATACACAAACTCAGCTTATGAGTGGCGCCTAGGGTATGGCAGGCCAGATGTACAGCCCGGGAGGGAGCTCCTGGGCCTCTGAAACAAGGGCGAGTGGGAGGCGTTCCTTCAGGCTTTTGTCTCTGGATGTTGTGTCCGGGATAGCCGTGGATTGGAGCGGTGGCCTCAGGTACTGTGGACGAATATCCCTCTCTGGGGATTTGTCCCAGCTCCCAAGAGTTTGGGGTCATTTTGTGGAAAGGGTGGAGTCGTGTTGTCTGGCTCATGGGACTCTCCAAGAAAGGGATTCCAGAGCAGAGCTCCAGGTACAAACGGGGCGACTAAAAATTCAAACCGTGGTGAGGATTGGGTGCATAGGGGCTTGGCAAGCCCCATATGTGGGCTCTTGGTCCAGGCCCTGACAGGCCTTTCTTTGACATGGGGCTCATGCTGAGGGTCACAGTGTGAATTTGTGCCCAAGCAGCACTCAAGTTTGGGCGTGGCATCAGGGGCCATGAAGGTTTCTCCCACCCTGAAGGTGTGACTCCATGCCAAGAGCAAGCTTGACAGCCATGGGGAAGGAGGAGTTCTGTTTTGTGCTTGCTATACCCAGCTGTGTGGAGAATTGATATAATGTCTAGGTTCAGATATCTGAAAACCAAGGTTAGGATGAGGTGACGGCATAAGACCATGGCGTGTCCGAAGTGCTGGGTTTGCGGCCAGCTGTCTCCTTGTCTGTCTGGACGTCTGGCTTCAGGCTGTGTCAGGCAGAGCATGAGTGCCCAGAGCAGCCTATCCAGTTCGGGTACCGTCGAGGCCCGAGCAGGTTGATCCTCATCTGGGTTTTCTGGAGAGCCCCACAGGGAAACGTTTTTCTTCCGTTGGGCAGACACTGGGCTGGGTTTTGGTTCTGGAGTTCCTAGTCCGGAGGGCTTGTTTGACAGGAGTGTGAGGAAGGAAGTCTGAAAACACAAGCTAGCGTGAGGTTTGGGCCCGAGGGCACGGCAGGCCCACTCTGCAGAGGCTGAATCGAGATCTCCTGCACTGAGGTCATTTCAACTATGAGACGTGCCTCAGGCTAGAGTTCTTGTCCAGCATGGCCTCTTCCTGAAGGGTGTGGGGGCTTCATGAGGCCAGAAACTTTTGCCTACGATGGGATTTGTGAACTGCTCCAAAACTGAAGGTTACCTTCTGCACGACAGTCGAGTCCTATTGGATGGTTCCAAGAGGCCCCATATGGAAAGACTCGAGAGCAGGTGTCTAAGCATGGATGCCTGGGAACGCCACCTCATATTCCCACTCTTTAGTCAGGACAAAACAGGCTCAATCTGCGGGCTCCTGGGTGAGCTACCCAGAGGGGAGAGTTGAAATGGACTCTCCTGAAGATGAGTCCTACTGTGGCTTGGTGGCCTGGGAGACCTTGGAATGTGGAGGTGGCTCAGGGACTCTGCAGGATTCTCCAACATGAGGTGTTTGACACGGCTCCAACAAGGAAACTTCCCATGTGGAGACGAGAGGAGTTCTGATCCATGCCTCAGGAAAGCCCCATACCCTGTTATTCGAACCAAAGCCTCTGAGGAGTGACACCTGGAAACCAAAGCAAGAGTTGAGACTACGGCCTAAAGGCCTGTCCGGCTCAACCTTCTATCTCTGTTGACATCTGTGTGCATGCATTCATGGATGTAGCTGCTCAGCTTGTGTCCGAATGCCCCTGTGAGTCCAGTGTGGCTCCCAGTAGTGGGATGTCCTCGGAGGCCTTGAGTTTTCTCATATTCTGGAGGTGTGTGGCCAATGGAATGGACACAGTTTCCCAGGAGAGAGCAGGCATGGTCCTGTGGTATGGCTCCAGAGGACCCAGCCAAGAGACTGTGTTTGCCAGGGCTGTGGGGACAGATGTCTGATAAAGCAAACTTGGCTCAGCTAGGGGCCAATGTAATGGCATGCCTGATCTCTAGTCCGTGAGGGGAGATCCTCTGGAAATCAAAGTAGGGCAAGTGGAAGGCAGTCACTCAGGATTTTGTCTCTGGGTGTTGCGTTTACAGTGTCCGGTCAGGGTAGGGGTTGTCTCAGAGGCCGAGGAAGAGCCTTCCTCTCGGGGGATTGTCCAAGCTCCCAAGTGTTTGTGTTCATTCTGAGGGAATGAACAGTACTGTTTTCTGCCACAGGGGACCCCCCAGGAGAGGGACTCTAGAGCACAGCAGTGGGTTCCCTCAACTGGAATACACACCATCTAGTTAGTCCTGGGTGCCTATGGGCATGGCAAGCCACATATGCGGGCTCTTGGTCCAGTCACTGAGAGGCGTTACTTGAATAAGGTACTCACGCTGAGGGTCACAATGTGTGTTTGTGCCCAAGGCGGCCCTCACGCTTGGGCGTGGCCTCATGGGCCATGCCGTTTTCTCCTACACTGAAGGTTTGACTCACTGGCAGCAGCAAGGTTTCTTGCCATGGGGAAGGAGGGGTTCTGACTTGTGCATCAGGTTCCCCCCTGTGCAGGGATTGGAGATAAGGTCTAGGTTCCGATGACTGAAAACCCAGGTTGGGAATGGATGGTGGCCTAAGGCAGTGGCGGGTCCAATGTGCTGGGTGTGCAGCCAGCTGTGTCGGTGTCTGTTGGAAGGTCTGGGCTCAGGCTATTTGCGACAGAGCATCACTGTTTAAGGTAGCCTATGCAATTGGGGTGTTGCTGAGGGCCAAGCAGTTTGATCCTCATTTGGTGTTTCTGGGCAGCGCCATAGACAATGTTTTTCTCCTGGGAGGCAGGCACAGTGCTTCATTGTGGCCCCAGAATTCCCAGTAGGGAGGGTTTGTGGGCCAGGAGTGTGAGGACGGAAGTCTGAAAACACAAGCTAGTGTGAGGATTGGAGCCAAGGACAGAGCAGGCCCACTCTGCAGAGGCTGAATCAAAATCTCCTGCATCTGAAGTCAGGCTGAGGATCAGACGTTGGCTGAGGCTGGAGTATGTGTCCATGATGGCACCTTCATGAAGTGGGGGCCTCATGAGGCCAAGGAAGTTTTCCCACGCTGAGTTTGGAGGTTGCCCCAAACCACAAGGTTTCCTTCTGCGGGACATTCGCGTCCTGTTGCATGGCTCCAGGACATACCGTATGGAAGGACTGGAGAGCAGGGTTCGAAGGATGGATCCCTGTACAGCATGCCTCGCATTCCCATTGGCTATTAGCGACAAGATATGTTTGATCTGCTGCCTCTGGAACACGCGACCCAGGGGGCTGAGTTGAAATGGCCTCTCCTGAGGATGCGTCATAATGTGCGTTTGGGTCCATGGAGACCAGTTGCTGGTTGTTCAGTGGCCCTGCGGAACTCTCCTACCTGAAGTGTTTGATACATCCCAGTAAGAAAGCTGCCCATGTGGAGATGAGAGAGGTTTGGTTTGGTGCCTCAGAAAAGCCCCATGTGCTGGTCTACGAAAACAGTCCTCTGAGAACGGAAACATGGAAACCAAAGCTAAGGTTCAGATTAGGGCCTGGGGGCCTGTCCATTTCAACCTTCTGTCTCTGGGGACACTGTCTGAGAGTCTAAGTGGAGATAGTTGCTCCGCTGGTGTCAGAGAGCCCCTCTTAGTCCAGGGTGGCCTATACTATTGATGGCCTCAGGGACCTTGGAGCTTTTCCCTAACCTGTAGGGTTGTGGTCAATGGATTGGGCACACTTTCCTTGGAGAGGGCAGGCACAATCTTTCGCTGTTTGGTCCAGAGGCCCTAGCCTGGATGTTGCATGGGTCCAGGCTGTGGGCACAGAAGTCTGAATACACAAACTCAGCTTATGAGTGGCGCCTAGGGTATGGCAGGCCAGATGTACAGCCCGGGAGGGAGCTCCTGGGCCTCTGAAACAAGGGCGAGTGGGAGGCGTTCCTTCAGGCTTTTGTCTCTGGATGTTGTGTCCGGGATAGCCGTGGATTGGAGCGGTGGCCTCAGGTACTGTGGACGAATATCCCTCTCTGGGGATTTGTCCCAGCTCCCAAGAGTTTGGGGTCATTTTGTGGAAAGGGTGGAGTCGTGTTGTCTGGCTCATGGGACTCTCCAAGAAAGGGATTCCAGAGCAGAGCTCCAGGTACGAACGGGGCGACTGGAAAATTCAAACCGTGGTGAGGATTGGGTGCATAGGGGCTTGGCAAGCCCCATATGTGGGCTCTTGGTCCAGGCCCTGACAGGCCTTTCTTTGACATGGGGCTCATGCTGAGGGTCACAGTGTGAATTTGTGCCCAAGCAGCACTCAAGTTTGGGCGTGGCATCAGGGGCCATGAAGGTTTCTCCCACCCTGAAGGTGTGACTCCATGCCAAGAGCAAGCTTGACAGCCATGGGGAAGGAGGAGTTCTGTTTTGTGCTTGCTATACCCAGCTGTGTGGAGAATTGATATAATGTCTAGGTTCAGATATCTGAAAACCAAGGTTAGGATGAGGTGACGGCATAAGACCATGGCGTGTCCGAAGTGCTGGGTTTGCGGCCAGCTGTCTCCTTGTCTGTCTGGACGTCTGGCTTCAGGCTGTGTCAGGCAGAGCATGAGTGCCCAGAGCAGCCTATCCAGTTCGGGTACCGTCGAGGCCCGAGCAGGTTGATCCTCATCTGGGTTTTCTGGAGAGCCCCACAGGGAAACGTTTTTCTTCCGTTGGGCAGACACTGGGCTGGGTTTTGGTTCTGGAGTTCCTAGTCCGGAGGGCTTGTTTGACAGGAGTGTGAGGAAGGAAGTCTGAAAACACAAGCTAGCGTGAGGTTTGGGCCCGAGGGCACGGCAGGCCCACTCTGCAGAGGCTGAATCGAGATCTCCTGCACTGAGGTCATTTCAACTATGAGACGTGCCTCAGGCTAGAGTTCTTGTCCAGCATGGCCTCTTCCTGAAGGGTGTGGGAGCTTCATGAGGCCAGAAAGTTTTGCCTACGATGGGATTTGTGAACTGCTCCAAAACTGAAGGTTACCTTCTGCACGACAGTCGAGTCCTATTGGATGGTTCCAAGAGGCCCCATATGGAAAGACTCGAGAGCAGGTGTCTAAGCATGGATGCCTGGGAACGCCACCTCATATTCCCACTCTTTAGTCAGGACAAAACAGGCTCAATCTGCGGGCTCCTGGGTGAGCTACCCAGAGGGGAGAGTTGAAATGGACTCTCCTGAAGATGAGTCCTACTGTGGCTTGGTGGCCTGGGAGACCTTGGAATGTGGAGGTGGATCAGGGACTCTGCAGGATTCTCCAACATGAGGTGTTTGACACGGCTCCAACAAGGAAACTTCCCATGTGGAGACGAGAGGAGTTCTGATCCATGCCTCAGGAAAGCCCCATACCCTGTTATTCGAACCAAAGCCTCTGAGGAGTGACACCTGGAAACCAAAGCAAGAGTTGAGACTACGGCCTAAAGGCCTGTCCGGCTCAACCTTCTATCTCTGTTGACATCTGTGTGCATGCATTCATGGATGTAGCTGCTCAGCTTGTGTCCGAATGCCCCTGTGAGTCCAGTGTGGCTCCCAGTAGTGGGATGTCCTCGGAGGCCTTGAGTTTTCTCATATTCTGGAGGTGTGTGGCCAATGGAATGGACACAGTTTCCCAGGAGAGAGCAGGCATGGTCCTGTGGTATGGCTCCAGAGGACCCAGCCAAGAGACTGTGTTTGCCAGGGCTGTGGGGACAGATGTCTGAAAAAGCAAACTTGGCTCAGCTAGGGGCCAATGTAATGGCATGCCTGATCTCTAGTCCGTGAGGGGAGATCCTCTGGAAATCAAAGTAGGGCAAGTGGAAGGCAGTCACTCAGGATTTTGTCTCTGGGTGTTGCGTTTACAGTGTCCGGTCAGGGTAGGGGTTGTCTCAGAGGCCGAGGAAGAGCCTTCCTCTCGGGGGATTGTCCAAGCTCCCAAGTGTTTGTGTTCATTCTGAGGGAATGAACAGTACTGTTTTCTGCCACAGGGGACCCCCCAGGAGAGGGACTCTAGAGCACAGCAGTGGGTTCCCTCAACTGGAATACACACCATCTAGTTAGTCCTGGGTGCCTATGGGCATGGCAAGCCACATATGCGGGCTCTTGGTCCAGTCACTGAGAGGCGTTACTTGAATAAGGTACTCACGCTGAGGGTCACAATGTGTGTTTGTGCCCAAGGCGGCCCTCACGCTTGGGCGTGGCCTCATGGGCCATGCCGTTTTCTCCTACACTGAAGGTTTGACTCACTGGCAGCAGCAAGGTTTCTTGCCATGGGGAAGGAGGGGTTCTGACTTGTGCATCAGGTTCCCCCCTGTGCAGGGATTGGAGATAAGGTCTAGGTTCCGATGACTGAAAACCCAGGTTGGGAATGGATGGTGGCCTAAGGCAGTGGCGGGTCCAATGTGCTGGGTGTGCAGCCAGCTGTGTCGGTGTCTGTTGGAAGGTCTGGGCTCAGGCTATTTGCGACAGAGCATCACTGTTTAAGGTAGCCTATGCAATTGGGGTGTTGCCGAGGGCCAAGCAGTTTGATCCTCATTTGGGGTTTCTGGGCAGCGCCATAGACAATGTTTTTCTCCTGGGAGGCAGGCACAGTGCTTCATTGTGGCCCCAGAATTCCCAGTAGGGAGGGTTTGTGGGCCAGGAGTGTGAGGACGGAAGTCTGAAAACACAAGCTAGTGTGAGGATTGGAGCCAAGGGCCGAGCAGGCCCACTCTGCAGAGGCTGAATCAAAATCTCCTGCATCTGAAGTCAGGCTGAGGATCAGACGTTGGCTGAGGCTGGAGTATGTGTCCATGATGGCACCTTCATGAAGTGGGGGCCTCATGAGGCCAAGGAAGTTTTCCCACGCTGAGTTTGGAGGTTGCCCCAAACCACAAGGTTTCCTTCTGCGGGACATTCGCGTCCTGTTGCATGGCTCCAGGACATACCGTATGGAAGGACTGGAGAGCAGGGTTCGAAGGATGGATCCCTGTACAGCATGCCTCGCATTCCCATTGGCTATTAGCGACAAGATATGTTTGATCTGCTGCCTCTGGAACACGCGACCCAGGGGGCTGAGTTGAAATGGCCTCTCCTGAGGATGCGTCATAATGTGCGTTTGGGTCCATGGAGACCAGTTGCTGGTTGTTCAGTGGCCCTGCGGAACTCTCCTACCTGAAGTGTTTGATACATCCCAGTAAGAAAGCTGCCCATGTGGAGATGAGAGAGGTTTGGTTTGGTGCCTCAGAAAAGCCCCATGTGCTGGTCTACGAAAACAGTCCTCTGAGAACGGAAACATGGAAACCAAAGCTAAGGTTCAGATTAGGGCCTGGGGGCCTGTCCATTTCAACCTTCTGTCTCTGGGGACACTGTCTGAGAGTCTAAGTGGAGATAGTTGCTCCGCTGGTGTCAGAGAGCCCCTCTTAGTCCAGGGTGGCCTATACTATTGATGGCCTCAGGGACCTTGGAGCTTTTCCCTAACCTGTAGGGTTGTGGTCAATGGATTGGGCACACTTTCCTTGGAGAGGGCAGGCACAATCTTTCGCTGTTTGGTCCAGAGGCCCTAGCCTGGATGTTGTATGGGTCCAGGCTGTGGGCACAGAAGTCTGAATACACAAACTCAGCTTATGAGTGGCGCCTAGGGTATGGCAGGCCAGATGTACAGCCCGGGAGGGAGCTCCTGGGCCTCTGAAACAAGGGCGAGTGGGAGGCGTTCCTTCAGGCTTTTGTCTCTGGATGTTGTGTCCGGGATAGCCGTGGATTGGAGCGGTGGCCTCAGGTACTGTGGACGAATATCCCTCTCTGGGGATTTGTCCCAGCTCCCAAGAGTTTGGGGTCATTTTGTGGAAAGGGTGGAGTCGTGTTGTCTGGCTCATGGGACTCTCCAAGAAAGGGATTCCAGAGCAGAGCTCCAGGTACGAACGGGGCGACTGGAAAATTCAAACCGTGGTGAGGATTGGGTGCATAGGGGCTTGGCAAGCCCCATATGTGGGCTCTTGGTCCAGGCCCTGACAGGCCTTTCTTTGACATGGGGCTCATGCTGAGGGTCACAGTGTGAATTTGTGCCCAAGCAGCACTCAAGTTTGGGCGTGGCATCAGGGGCCATGAAGGTTTCTCCCACCCTGAAGGTGTGACTCCATGCCAAGAGCAAGCTTGACAGCCATGGGGAAGGAGGAGTTCTGTTTTGTGCTTGCTATACCCAGCTGTGTGGAGAATTGATATAATGTCTAGGTTCAGATATCTGAAAACCAAGGTTAGGATGAGGTGACGGCATAAGACCATGGCGTGTCCGAAGTGCTGGGTTTGCGGCCAGCTGTCTCCTTGTCTGTCTGGACGTCTGGCTTCAGGCTGTGTCAGGCAGAGCATGAGTGCCCAGAGCAGCCTATCCAGTTCGGGTACCGTCGAGGCCCGAGCAGGTTGATCCTCATCTGGGTTTTCTGGAGAGCCCCACAGGGAAACGTTTTTCTTCCGTTGGGCAGACACTGGGCTGGGTTTTGGTTCTGGAGTTCCTAGTCCGGAGGGCTTGTTTGACAGGAGTGTGAGGAAGGAAGTCTGAAAACACAAGCTAGCGTGAGGTTTGGGCCCGAGGGCACGGCAGGCCCACTCTGCAGAGGCTGAATCGAGATCTCCTGCACTGAGGTCATTTCAACTATGAGACGTGCCTCAGGCTAGAGTTCTTGTCCAGCATGGCCTCTTCCTGAAGGGTGTGGGGGCTTCATGAGGCCAGAAAGTTTTGCCTACGATGGGATTTGTGAACTGCTCCAAAACTGAAGGTTACCTTCTGCACGACAGTCGAGTCCTATTGGATGGTTCCAAGAGGCCCCATATGGAAAGACTCGAGAGCAGGTGTCTAAGCATGGATGCCTGGGAACGCCACCTCATATTCCCACTCTTTAGTCAGGACAAAACAGGCTCAATCTGCGGGCTCCTGGGTGAGCTAGCCAGAGGGGAGAGTTGAAATGGACTCTCCTGAAGATGAGTCCTACTGTGGCTTGGTGGCCTGGGAGACCTTGGAATGTAGAGGTGGCTCAGGGACTCTGCAGGATTCTCCAACATGAGGTGTTTGACACGGCTCCAACAAGGAAACTTCCCATGTGGAGACGAGAGGAGTTCTGATCCATGCCTCAGGAAAGCCCCATACCCTGTTATTCGAACCAAAGCCTCTGAGGAGTGACACCTGGAAACCAAAGCAAGAGTTGAGACTACGGCCTAAAGGCCTGTCCGGCTCAACCTTCTATCTCTGTTGACATCTGTGTGCATGCATTCATGGATGTAGCTGCTCAGCTTGTGTCCGAATGCCCCTGTGAGTCCAGTGTGGCTCCCAGTAGTGGGATGTCCTCGGAGGCCTTGAGTTTTCTCATATTCTGGAGGTGTGTGGCCAATGGAATGGACACAGTTTCCCAGGAGAGAGCAGGCATGGTCCTGTGGTATGGCTCCAGAGGACCCAGCCAAGAGACTGTGTTTGCCAGGGCTGTGGGGACAGATGTCTGAAAAAGCAAACTTGGCTCAGCTAGGGGCCAATGTAATGGCATGCCTGATCTCTAGTCCGTGAGGGGAGATCCTCTGGAAATCAAAGTAGGGCAAGTGGAAGGCAGTCACTCAGGATTTTGTCTCTGGGTGTTGCGTTTACAGTGTCCGGTCAGGGTAGGGGTTGTCTCAGAGGCCGAGGAAGAGCCTTCCTCTCGGGGGATTGTCCAAGCTCCCAAGTGTTTGTGTTCATTCTGAGGGAATGAACAGTACTGTTTTCTGCCACAGGGGACCCCCCAGGAGAGGGACTCTAGAGCACAGCAGTGGGTTCCCTCAACTGGAATACACACCATCTAGTTAGTCCTGGGTGCCTATGGGCATGGCAAGCCACATATGCGGGCTCTTGGTCCAGTCACTGAGAGGCGTTACTTGAATAAGGTACTCACGCTGAGGGTCACAATGTGTGTTTGTGCCCAAGGCGGCCCTCACGCTTGGGCGTGGCCTCATGGGCCATGCCGTTTTCTCCTACACTGAAGGTTTGACTCACTGGCAGCAGCAAGGTTTCTTGCCATGGGGAAGGAGGGGTTCTGACTTGTGCATCAGGTTCCCCCCTGTGCAGGGATTGGAGATAAGGTCTAGGTTCCGATGACTGAAAACCCAGGTTGGGAATGGATGGTGGCCTAAGGCAGTGGCGGGTCCAATGTGCTGGGTGTGCAGCCAGCTGTGTCGGTGTCTGTTGGAAGGTCTGGGCTCAGGCTATTTGCGACAGAGCATCACTGTTTAAGGTAGCCTATGCAATTGGGGTGTTGCCGAGGGCCAAGCAGTTTGATCCTCATTTGGGGTTTCTGGGCAGCGCCATAGACAATGTTTTTCTCCTGGGAGGCAGGCACAGTGCTTCATTGTGGCCCCAGAATTCCCAGTAGGGAGGGTTTGTGGGCCAGGAGTGTGAGGACGGAAGTCTGAAAACACAAGCTAGTGTGAGGATTGGAGCCAAGGGCAGAGCAGGCCCACTCTGCAGAGGCTGAATCAAAATCTCCTGCATCTGAAGTCAGGCTGAGGATCAGACGTTGGCTGAGGCTGGAGTATGTGTCCATGATGGCACCTTCATGAAGTGGGGGCCTCATGAGGCCAAGGAAGTTTTCCCACGCTGAGTTTGGAGGTTGCCCCAAACCACAAGGTTTCCTTCTGCGGGACATTCGCGTCCTGTTGCATGGCTCCAGGACATACCGTATGGAAGGACTGGAGAGCAGGGTTCGAAGGATGGATCCCTGTACAGCATGCCTCGCATTCCCATTGGCTATTAGCGACAAGATATGTTTGATCTGCTGCCTCTGGAACACGCGACCCAGGGGGCTGAGTTGAAATGGCCTCTCCTGAGGATGCATCATAATGTGCGTTTGGGTCCATGGAGACCAGTTGCTGGTTGTTCAGTGGCCCTGCGGAACTGTCCTACCTGAAGTGTTTGATACATCCCAGTAAGAAAGCTGCCCATGTGGAGATGAGAGAGGTTTGGTTTGGTGCCTCAGAAAAGCCCCATGTGCTGGTCTACGAAAACAGTCCTCTGAGAACGGAAACATGGAAACCAAAGCTAAGGTTCAGATTAGGGCCTGGGGGCCTGTCCATTTCAACCTTCTGTCTCTGGGGACACTGTCTGAGAGTCTAAGTGGAGATAGTTGCTCCGCTGGTGTCAGAGAGCCCCTCTTAGTCCAGGGTGGCCTATACTATTGATGGCCTCAGGGACCTTGGAGCTTTTCCCTAACCTGTAGGGTTGTGGTCAATGGATTGGGCACACTTTCCTTGGAGAGGGCAGGCACAATCTTTCGCTGTTTGGTCCAGAGGCCCTAGCCTGGATGTTGTATGGGTCCAGGCTGTGGGCACAGAAGTCTGAATACACAAACTCAGCTTATGAGTGGCGCCTAGGGTATGGCAGGCCAGATGTACAGCCCGGGAGGGAGCTCCTGGGCCTCTGAAACAAGGGCGAGTGGGAGGCGTTCCTTCAGGCTTTTGTCTCTGGATGTTGTGTCCGGGATAGCCGTGGATTGGAGCGGTGGCCTCAGGTACTGTGGACGAATATCCCTCTCTGGGGATTTGTCCCAGCTCCCAAGAGTTTGGGGTCATTTTGTGGAAAGGGTGGAGTCGTGTTGTCTGGCTCATGGGACTCTCCAAGAAAGGGATTCCAGAGCAGAGCTCCAGGTACGAACGGGGCGACTGGAAAATTCAAACCGTGGTGAGGATTGGGTGCATAGGGGCTTGGCAAGCCCCATATGTGGGCTCTTGGTCCAGGCCCTGACAGGCCTTTCTTTGACATGGGGCTCATGCTGAGGGTCACAGTGTGAATTTGTGCCCAAGCAGCACTCAAGTTTGGGCGTGGCATCAGGGGCCATGAAGGTTTCTCCCACCCTGAAGGTGTGACTCCATGCCAAGAGCAAGCTTGACAGCCATGGGGAAGGAGGAGTTCTGTTTTGTGCTTGCTATACCCAGCTGTGTGGAGAATTGATATAATGTGTAGGTTCAGATATCTGAAAACCAAGGTTAGGATGAGGTGACGGCATAAGACCATGGCGTGTCCGAAGTGCTGGGTTTGCGGCCAGCTGTCTCCTTGTCTGTCTGGACGTCTGGCTTCAGGCTGTGTCAGGCAGAGCATGAGTGCCCAGAGCAGCCTATCCAGTTCGGGTACCGTCGAGGCCCGAGCAGGTTGATCCTCATCTGGGTTTTCTGGAGAGCCCCACAGGGAAACGTTTTTCTTCCGTTGGGCAGACACTGGGCTGGGTTTTGGTTCTGGAGTTCCTAGTCCGGAGGGCTTGTTTGACAGGAGTGTGAGGAAGGAAGTCTGAAAACACAAGCTAGCGTGAGGTTTGGGCCCGAGGGCACGGCAGGCCCACTCTGCAGAGGCTGAATCGAGATCTCCTGCACTGAGGTCATTTCAACTATGAGACGTGCCTCAGGCTAGAGTTCTTGTCCAGCATGGCCTCTTCCTGAAGGGTGTGGGGGCTTCATGAGGCCAGAAAGTTTTGCCTACGATGGGATTTGTGAACTGCTCCAAAACTGAAGGTTACCTTCTGCACGACAGTCGAGTCCTATTGGATGGTTCCAAGAGGCCCCATATGGAAAGACTCGAGAGCAGGTGTCTAAGCATGGATGCCTGGGAACGCCACCTCATATTCCCACTCTTTAGTCAGGACAAAACAGGCTCAATCTGCGGGCTCCTGGGTGAGCTACCCAGAGGGGAGAGTTGAAATGGACTCTCCTGAAGATGAGTCCTACTGTGGCTTGGTGGCCTGGGAGACCTTGGAATGTGGAGGTGGCTCAGGGACTCTGCAGGATTCTCCAACATGAGGTGTTTGACACGGCTCCAACAAGGAAACTTCCCATGTGGAGACGAGAGGAGTTCTGATCCATGCCTCAGGAAAGCCCCATACCCTGTTATTCGAACCAAAGCCTCTGAGGAGTGACACCTGGAAACCAAAGCAAGAGTTGAGACTACGGCCTAAAGGCCTGTCCGGCTCAACCTTCTATCTCTGTTGACATCTGTGTGCATGCATTCATGGATGTAGCTGCTCAGCTTGTGTCCGAATGCCCCTGTGAGTCCAGTGTGGCTCCCAGTAGTGGGATGTCCTCGGAGGCCTTGAGTTTTCTCATATTCTGGAGGTATGTGGCCAATGGAATGGACACAGTTTCCCAGGAGAGAGCAGGCATGGTCCTGTGGTATGGCTCCAGAGGACCCAGCCAAGAGACTGTGTTTGCCAGGGCTGTGGGGACAGATGTCTGAAAAAGCAAACTTGGCTCAGCTAGGGGCCAATGTAATGGCATGCCTGATCTCTAGTCCGTGAGGGGAGATCCTCTGGAAATCAAAGTAGGGCAAGTGGAAGGCAGTCACTCAGGATTTTGTCTCTGGGTGTTGCGTTTACAGTGTCCGGTCAGGGTAGGGGTTGTCTCAGAGGCCGAGGAAGAGCCTTCCTCTCGGGGGATTGTCCAAGCTCCCAAGTGTTTGTGTTCATTCTGAGGGAATGAACAGTACTGTTTTCTGCCACAGGGGACCCCCCAGGAGAGGGACTCTAGAGCACAGCAGTGGGTTCCCTCAACTGGAATACACACCATCTAGTTAGTCCTGGGTGCCTATGGGCATGGCAAGCCACATATGCGGGCTCTTGGTCCAGTCACTGAGAGGCGTTACTTGAATAAGGTACTCACGCTGAGGGTCACAATGTGTGTTTGTGCCCAAGGCGGCCCTCACGCTTGGGCGTGGCCTCATGGGCCATGCCGTTTTCTCCTACACTGAAGGTTTGACTCACTGGCAGCAGCAAGGTTTCTTGCCATGGGGAAGGAGGGGTTCTGACTTGTGCATCAGGTTCCCCCCTGTGCAGGGATTGGAGATAAGGTCTAGGTTCCGATGACTGAAAACCCAGGTTGGGAATGGATGGTGGCCTAAGGCAGTGGCGGGTCCAATGTGCTGGGTGTGCAGCCAGCTGTGTCGGTGTCTGTTGGAAGGTCTGGGCTCAGGCTATTTGCGACAGAGCATCACTGTTTAAGGTAGCCTATGCAATTGGGGTGTTGCCGAGGGCCAAGCAGTTTGATCCTCATTTGGGGTTTCTGGGCAGCGCCATAGACAATGTTTTTCTCCTGGGAGGCAGGCACAGAGCTTCATTGTGGCCCCAGAATTCCCAGTAGGGAGGGTTTGTGGGCCAGGAGTGTGAGGACGGAAGTCTGAAAACACAAGCTAGTGTGAGGATTGGAGCCAAGGGCCGAGCAGGCCCACTCTGCAGAGGCTGAATCAAAATCTCCTGCATCTGAAGTCAGGCTGAGGATCAGACGTTGGCTGAGGCTGGAGTATGTGTCCATGATGGCACCTTCATGAAGTGGGGGCCTCATGAGGCCAAGGAAGTTTTCCCACGCTGAGTTTGGAGGTTGCCCCAAACCACAAGGTTTCCTTCTGCGGGACATTCGCGTCCTGTTGCATGGCTCCAGGACATACCGTATGGAAGGACTGGAGAGCAGGGTTCGAAGGATGGATCCCTGTACAGCATGCCTCGCATTCCCATTGGCTATTAGCGACAAGATATGTTTGATCTGCTGCCTCTGGAACACGCGACCCAGGGGGCTGAGTTGAAATGGCCTCTCCTGAGGATGCATCATAATGTGCGTTTGGGTCCATGGAGACCAGTTGCTGGTTGTTCAGTGGCCCTGCGGAACTGTCCTACCTGAAGTGTTTGATACATCCCAGTAAGAAAGCTGCCCATGTGGAGATGAGAGAGGTTTGGTTTGGTGCCTCAGAAAAGCCCCATGTGCTGGTCTACGAAAACAGTCCTCTGAGAACGGAAACATGGAAACCAAAGCTAAGGTTCAGATTAGGGCCTGGGGGCCTGTCCATTTCAACCTTCTGTCTCTGGGGACACTGTCTGAGAGTCTAAGTGGAGATAGTTGCTCCGCTGGTGTCAGAGAGCCCCTCTTAGTCCAGGGTGGCCTATACTATTGATGGCCTCAGGGACCTTGGAGCTTTTCCCTAACCTGTAGGGTTGTGGTCAATGGATTGGGCACACTTTCCTTGGAGAGGGCAGGCACAATCTTTCGCTGTTTGGTCCAGAGGCCCTAGCCTGGATGTTGTATGGGTCCAGGCTGTGGGCACAGAAGTCTGAATACACAAACTCAGCTTATGAGTGGCGCCTAGGGTATGGCAGGCCAGATGTACAGCCCGGGAGGGAGCTCCTGGGCCTCTGAAACAAGGGCGAGTGGGAGGCGTTCCTTCAGGCTTTTGTCTCTGGATGTTGTGTCCGGGATAGCCGTGGATTGGAGCGGTGGCCTCAGGTACTGTGGACGAATATCCCTCTCTGGGGATTTGTCCCAGCTCCCAAGAGTTTGGGGTCATTTTGTGGAAAGGGTGGAGTCGTGTTGTCTGGCTCATGGGACTCTCCAAGAAAGGGATTCCAGAGCAGAGCTCCAGGTACGAACGGGGCGACTGGAAAATTCAAACCGTGGTGAGGATTGGGTGCATAGGGGCTTGGCAAGCCCCATATGTGGGCTCTTGGTCCAGGCCCTGACAGGCCTTTCTTTGACATGGGGCTCATGCTGAGGGTCACAGTGTGAATTTGTGCCCAAGCAGCACTCAAGTTTGGGCGTGGCATCAGGGGCCATGAAGGTTTCTCCCACCCTGAAGGTGTGACTCCATGCCAAGAGCAAGCTTGACAGCCATGGGGAAGGAGGAGTTCTGTTTTGTGCTTGCTATACCCAGCTGTGTGGAGAATTGATATAATGTCTAGGTTCAGATATCTGAAAACCAAGGTTAGGATGAGGTGACGGCATAAGACCATGGCGTGTCCGAAGTGCTGGGTTTGCGGCCAGCTGTCTCCTTGTCTGTCTGGACGTCTGGCTTCAGGCTGTGTCAGGCAGAGCATGAGTGCCCAGAGCAGCCTATCCAGTTCGGGTACCGTCGAGGCCCGAGCAGGTTGATCCTCATCTGGGTTTTCTGGAGAGCCCCACAGGGAAACGTTTTTCTTCCGTTGGGCAGACACTGGGCTGGGTTTTGGTTCTGGAGTTCCTAGTCCGGAGGGCTTGTTTGACAGGAGTGTGAGGAAGGAAGTCTGAAAACACAAGCTAGCGTGAGGTTTGGGCCCGAGGGCACGGCAGGCCCACTCTGCAGAGGCTGAATCGAGATCTCCTGCACTGAGGTCATTTCAACTATGAGACGTGCCTCAGGCTAGAGTTCTTGTCCAGCATGGCCTCTTCCTGAAGGGTGTGGGGGCTTCATGAGGCCAGAAAGTTTTGCCTACGATGGGATTTGTGAACTGCTCCAAAACTGAAGGTTACCTTCTGAACGACAGTCGAGTCCTATTGGATGGTTCCAAGAGGCCCCATATGGAAAGACTCGAGAGCAGGTGTCTAAGCATGGATGCCTGGGAACGCCACCTCATATTCCCACTCTTTAGTCAGGACAAAACAGGCTCAATCTGCGGGCTCCTGGGTGAGCTACCCAGAGGGGAGAGTTGAAATGGACTCTCCTGAAGATGAGTCCTACTGTGGCTTGGTGGCCTGGGAGACCTTGGAATGTGGAGGTGGCTCAGGGACTCTGCAGGATTCTCCAACATGAGGTGTTTGACACGGCTCCAACAAGGAAACTTCCCATGTGGAGACGAGAGGAGTTCTGATCCATGCCTCAGGAAAGCCCCATACCCTGTTATTCGAACCAAAGCCTCTGAGGAGTGACACCTGGAAACCAAAGCAAGAGTTGAGACTACGGCCTAAAGGCCTGTCCGGCTCAACCTTCTATCTCTGTTGACATCTGTGTGCATGCATTCATGGATGTAGCTGCTCAGCTTGTGTCCGAATGCCCCTGTGAGTCCAGTGTGGCTCCCAGTAGTGGGATGTCCTCGGAGGCCTTGAGTTTTCTCATATTCTGGAGGTATGTGGCCAATGGAATGGACACAGTTTCCCAGGAGAGAGCAGGCATGGTCCTGTGGTATGGCTCCAGAGGACCCAGCCAAGAGACTGTGTTTGCCAGGGCTGTGGGGACAGATGTCTGAAAAAGCAAACTTGGCTCAGCTAGGGGCCAATGTAATGGCATGCCTGATCTCTAGTCCGTGAGGGGAGATCCTCTGGAAATCAAAGTAGGGCAAGTGGAAGGCAGTCACTCAGGATTTTGTCTCTGGGTGTTGCGTTTACAGTGTCCGGTCAGGGTAGGGGTTGTCTCAGAGGCCGAGGAAGAGCCTTCCTCTCGGGGGATTGTCCAAGCTCCCAAGTGTTTGTGTTCATTCTGAGGGAATGAACAGTACTGTTTTCTGCCACAGGGGACCCCCCAGGAGAGGGACTCTAGAGCACAGCAGTGGGTTCCCTCAACTGGAATACACACCATCTAGTTAGTCCTGGGTGCCTATGGGCATGGCAAGCCACATATGCGGGCTCTTGGTCCAGTCACTGAGAGGCGTTACTTGAATAAGGTACTCACGCTGAGGGTCACAATGTGTGTTTGTGCCCAAGGCGGCCCTCACGCTTGGGCGTGGCCTCATGGGCCATGCCGTTTTCTCCTACACTGAAGGTTTGACTCACTGGCAGCAGCAAGGTTTCTTGCCATGGGGAAGGAGGGGTTCTGACTTGTGCATCAGGTTCCCCCCTGTGCAGGGATTGGAGATAAGGTCTAGGTTCCGATGACTGAAAACCCAGGTTGGGAATGGATGGTGGCCTAAGGCAGTGGCGGGTCCAATGTGCTGGGTGTGCAGCCAGCTGTGTCGGTGTCTGTTGGAAGGTCTGGGCTCAGGCTATTTGCGACAGAGCATCACTGTTTAAGGTAGCCTATGCAATTGGGGTGTTGCCGAGGGCCAAGCAGTTTGATCCTCATTTGGGGTTTCTGGGCAGCGCCATAGACAATGTTTTTCTCCTGGGAGGCAGGCACAGAGCTTCATTGTGGCCCCAGAATTCCCAGTAGGGAGGGTTTGTGGGCCAGGAGTGTGAGGACGGAAGTCTGAAAACACAAGCTAGTGTGAGGATTGGAGCCAAGGGCCGAGCAGGCCCACTCTGCAGAGGCTGAATCAAAATCTCCTGCATCTGAAGTCAGGCTGAGGATCAGACGTTGGCTGAGGCTGGAGTATGTGTCCATGATGGCACCTTCATGAAGTGGGGGCCTCATGAGGCCAAGGAAGTTTTCCCACGCTGAGTTTGGAGGTTGCCCCAAACCACAAGGTTTCCTTCTGCGGGACATTCGCGTCCTGTTGCATGGCTCCAGGACATACCGTATGGAAGGACTGGAGAGCAGGGTTCGAAGGATGGATCCCTGTACAGCATGCCTCGCATTCCCATTGGCTATTAGCGACAAGATATGTTTGATCTGCTGCCTCTGGAACACGCGACCCAGGGGGCTGAGTTGAAATGGCCTCTCCTGAGGATGCATCATAATGTGCGTTTGGGTCCATGGAGACCAGTTGCTGGTTGTTCAGTGGCCCTGCGGAACTGTCCTACCTGAAGTGTTTGATACATCCCAGTAAGAAAGCTGCCCATGTGGAGATGAGAGAGGTTTGGTTTGGTGCCTCAGAAAAGCCCCATGTGCTGGTCTACGAAAACAGTCCTCTGAGAACGGAAACATGGAAACCAAAGCTAAGGTTCAGATTAGGGCCTGGGGGCCTGTCCATTTCAACCTTCTGTCTCTGGGGACACTGTCTGAGAGTCTAAGTGGAGATAGTTGCTCCGCTGGTGTCAGAGAGCCCCTCTTAGTCCAGGGTGGCCTATACTATTGATGGCCTCAGGGACCTTGGAGCTTTTCCCTAACCTGTAGGGTTGTGGTCAATGGATTGGGCACACTTTCCTTGGAGAGGGCAGGCACAATCTTTCGCTGTTTGGTCCAGAGGCCCTAGCCTGGATGTTGTATGGGTCCAGGCTGTGGGCACAGAAGTCTGAATACACAAACTCAGCTTATGAGTGGCGCCTAGGGTATGGCAGGCCAGATGTACAGCCCGGGAGGGAGCTCCTGGGCCTCTGAAACAAGGGCGAGTGGGAGGCGTTCCTTCAGGCTTTTGTCTCTGGATGTTGTGTCCGGGATAGCCGTGGATTGGAGCGGTGGCCTCAGGTACTGTGGACGAATATCCCTCTCTGGGGATTTGTCCCAGCTCCCAAGAGTTTGGGGTCATTTTGTGGAAAGGGTGGAGTCGTGTTGTCTGGCTCATGGGACTCTCCAAGAAAGGGATTCCAGAGCAGAGCTCCAGGTACGAACGGGGCGACTGGAAAATTCAAACCGTGGTGAGGATTGGGTGCATAGGGGCTTGGCAAGCCCCATATGTGGGCTCTTGGTCCAGGCCCTGACAGGCCTTTCTTTGACATGGGGCTCATGCTGAGGGTCACAGTGTGAATTTGTGCCCAAGCAGCACTCAAGTTTGGGCGTGGCATCAGGGGCCATGAAGGTTTCTCCCACCCTGAAGGTGTGACTCCATGCCAAGAGCAAGCTTGACAGCCATGGGGAAGGAGGAGTTCTGTTTTGTGCTTGCTATACCCAGCTGTGTGGAGAATTGATATAATGTCTAGGTTCAGATATCTGAAAACCAAGGTTAGGATGAGGTGACGGCATAAGACCATGGCGTGTCCGAAGTGCTGGGTTTGCGGCCAGCTGTCTCCTTGTCTGTCTGGACGTCTGGCTTCAGGCTGTGTCAGGCAGAGCATGAGTGCCCAGAGCAGCCTATCCAGTTCGGGTACCGTCGAGGCCCGAGCAGGTTGATCCTCATCTGGGTTTTCTGGAGAGCCCCACAGGGAAACGTTTTTCTTCCGTTGGGCAGACACTGGGCTGGGTTTTGGTTCTGGAGTTCCTAGTCCGGAGGGCTTGTTTGACAGGAGTGTGAGGAAGGAAGTCTGAAAACACAAGCTAGCGTGAGGTTTGGGCCCGAGGACACGGCAGGCCCACTCTGCAGAGGCTGAATCGAGATCTCCTGCACTGAGGTCATTTCAACTATGAGACGTGCCTCAGGCTAGAGTTCTTGTCCAGCATGGCCTCTTCCTGAAGGGTGTGGGGGCTTCATGAGGCCAGAAAGTTTTGCCTACGATGGGATTTGTGAACTGCTCCAAAACTGAAGGTTACCTTCTGCACGACAGTCGAGTCCTATTGGATGGTTCCAAGAGGCCCCATATGGAAAGACTCGAGAGCAGGTGTCTAAGCATGGATGCCTGGGAACGCCACCTCATATTCCCACTCTTTAGTCAGGACAAAACAGGCTCAATCTGCGGGCTCCTGGGTGAGCTACCCAGAGGGGAGAGTTGAAATGGACTCTCCTGAAGATGAGTCCTACTGTGGCTTGGTGGCCTGGGAGACCTTGGAATGTGGAGGTGGCTCAGGGACTCTGCAGGATTCTCCAACATGAGGTGTTTGACACGGCTCCAACAAGGAAACTTCCCATGTGGAGACGAGAGGAGTTCTGATCCATGCCTCAGGAAAGCCCCATACCCTGTTATTCGAACCAAAGCCTCTGAGGAGTGACACCTGGAAACCAAAGCAAGAGTTGAGACTACGGCCTAAAGGCCTGTCCGGCTCAACCTTCTATCTCTGTTGACATCTGTGTGCATGCATTCATGGATGTAGCTGCTCAGCTTGTGTCCGAATGCCCCTGTGAGTCCAGTGTGGCTCCCAGTAGTGGGATGTCCTCGGAGGCCTTGAGTTTTCTCATATTCTGGAGGTGTGTGGCCAATGGAATGGACACAGTTTCCCAGGAGAGAGCAGGCATGGTCCTGTGGTATGGCTCCAGAGGACCCAGCCAAGAGACTGTGTTTGCCAGGGCTGTGGGGACAGATGTCTGAAAAAGCAAACTTGGCTCAGCTAGGGGCCAATGTAATGGCATGCCTGATCTCTAGTCCGTGAGGGGAGATCCTCTGGAAATCAAAGTAGGGCAAGTGGAAGGCAGTCACTCAGGATTTTGTCTCTGGGTGTTGCGTTTACAGTGTCCGGTCAGGGTAGGGGTTGTCTCAGAGGCCGAGGAAGAGCCTTCCTCTCGGGGGATTGTCCAAGCTCCCAAGTGTTTGTGTTCATTCTGAGGGAATGAACAGTACTGTTTTCTGCCACAGGGGACCCCCCAGGAGAGGGACTCTAGAGCACAGCAGTGGGTTCCCTCAACTGGAATACACACCATCTAGTTAGTCCTGGGTGCCTATGGGCATGGCAAGCCACATATGCGGGCTCTTGGTCCAGTCACTGAGAGGCGTTACTTGAATAAGGTACTCACGCTGAGGGTCACAATGTGTGTTTGTGCCCAAGGCGGCCCTCACGCTTGGGCGTGGCCTCATGGGCCATGCCGTTTTCTCCTACACTGAAGGTTTGACTCACTGGCAGCAGCAAGGTTTCTTGCCATGGGGAAGGAGGGGTTCTGACTTGTGCATCAGGTTCCCCCCTGTGCAGGGATTGGAGATAAGGTCTAGGTTCCGATGACTGAAAACCCAGGTTGGGAATGGATGGTGGCCTAAGGCAGTGGCGGGTCCAATGTGCTGGGTGTGCAGCCAGCTGTGTCGGTGTCTGTTGGAAGGTCTGGGCTCAGGCTATTTGCGACAGAGCATCACTGTTTAAGGTAGCCTATGCAATTGGGGTGTTGCCGAGGGCCAAGCAGTTTGATCCTCATTTGGGGTTTCTGGGCAGCGCCATAGACAATGTTTTTCTCCTGGGAGGCAGGCACAGAGCTTCATTGTGGCCCCAGAATTCCCAGTAGGGAGGGTTTGTGGGCCAGGAGTGTGAGGACGGAAGTCTGAAAACACAAGCTAGTGTGAGGATTGGAGCCAAGGGCCGAGCAGGCCCACTCTGCAGAGGCTGAATCAAAATCTCCTGCATCTGAAGTCAGGCTGAGGATCAGACGTTGGCTGAGGCTGGAGTATGTGTCCATGATGGCACCTTCATGAAGTGGGGGCCTCATGAGGCCAAGGAAGTTTTCCCACGCTGAGTTTGGTGGTTGCCCCAAACCACAAGGTTTCCTTCTGCGGGACATTCGCGTCCTGTTGCATGGCTCCAGGACATACCGTATGGAAGGACTGGAGAGCAGGGTTCGAAGGATGGATCCCTGTACAGCATGCCTCGCATTCCCATTGGCTATTAGCGACAAGATATGTTTGATCTGCTGCCTCTGGAACACGCGACCCAGGGGGCTGAGTTGAAATGGCCTCTCCTGAGGATGCGTCATAATGTGCGTTTGGGTCCATGGAGACCAGTTGCTGGTTGTTCAGTGGCCCTGCGGAACTCTCCTACCTGAAGTGTTTGATACATCCCAGTAAGAAAGCTGCCCATGTGGAGATGAGAGAGGTTTGGTTTGGTGCCTCAGAAAAGCCCCATGTGCTGGTCTACGAAAACAGTCCTCTGAGAACGGAAACATGGAAACCAAAGCTAAGGTTCAGATTAGGGCCTGGGGGCCTGTCCATTTCAACCTTCTGTCTCTGGGGACACTGTCTGAGAGTCTAAGTGGAGATAGTTGCTCCGCTGGTGTCAGAGAGCCCCTCTTAGTCCAGGGTGGCCTATACTATTGATGGCCTCAGGGACCTTGGAGCTTTTCCCTAACCTGTAGGGTTGTGGTCAATGGATTGGGCACACTTTCCTTGGAGAGGGCAGGCACAATTTTTCGCTGTTTGGTCCAGAGGCCCTAGCCTGGATGTTGTATGGGTCCAGGCTGTGGGCACAGAAGTCTGAATACACAAACTCAGCTTATGAGTGGCGCCTAGGGTATGGCAGGCCAGATGTACAGCCCGGGAGGGAGCTCCTGGGCCTCTGAAACAAGGGCGAGTGGGAGGCGTTCCTTCAGGCTTTTGTCTCTGGATGTTGTGTCCGGGATAGCCGTGGATTGGAGCGGTGGCCTCAGGTACTGTGGACGAATATCCCTCTCTGGGGATTTGTCCCAGCTCCCAAGAGTTTGGGGTCATTTTGTGGAAAGGGTGGAGTCGTGTTGTCTGGCTCATGGGACTCTCCAAGAAAGGGATTCCAGAGCAGAGCTCCAGGTACGAACGGGGCGACTGGAAAATTCAAACCGTGGTGAGGATTGGGTGCATAGGGGCTTGGCAAGCCCCATATGTGGGCTCTTGGTCCAGGCCCTGACAGGCCTTTCTTTGACATGGGGCTCATGCTGAGGGTCACAGTGTGAATTTGTGCCCAAGCAGCACTCAAGTTTGGGCGTGGCATCAGGGGCCATGAAGGTTTCTCCCACCCTGAAGGTGTGACTCCATGCCAAGAGCAAGCTTGACAGCCATGGGGAAGGAGGAGTTCTGTTTTGTGCTTGCTATACCCAGCTGTGTGGAGAATTGATATAATGTCTAGGTTCAGATATCTGAAAACCAAGGTTAGGATGAGGTGACGGCATAAGACCATGGCGTGTCCGAAGTGCTGGGTTTGCGGCCAGCTGTCTCCTTGTCTGTCTGGACGTCTGGCTTCAGGCTGTGTCAGGCAGAGCATGAGTGCCCAGAGCAGCCTATCCAGTTCGGGTACCGTCGAGGCCCGAGCAGGTTGATCCTCATCTGGGTTTTCTGGAGAGCCCCACAGGGAAACGTTTTTCTTCCGTTGGGCAGACACTGGGCTGGGTTTTGGTTCTGGAGTTCCTAGTCCGGAGGGCTTGTTTGCCAGGAGTGTGAGGAAGGAAGTCTGAAAACACAAGCTAGCGTGAGGTTTGGGCCCGAGGGCACGGCAGGCCCACTCTGCAGAGGCTGAATCGAGATCTCCTGCACTGAGGTCATTTCAACTATGAGACGTGCCTCAGGCTAGAGTTCTTGTCCAGCATGGCCTCTTCCTGAAGGGTGTGGGGGCTTCATGAGGCCAGAAAGTTTTGCCTACGATGGGATTTGTGAACTGCTCCAAAACTGAAGGTTACCTTCTGCACGACAGTCGAGTCCTATTGGATGGTTCCAAGAGGCCCCATATGGAAAGACTCGAGAGCAGGTGTCTAAGCATGGATGCCTGGGAACGCCACCTCATATTCCCACTCTTTAGTCAGGACAAAACAGGCTCAATCTGCGGGCTCCTGGGTGAGCTACCCAGAGGGGAGAGTTGAAATGGACTCTCCTGAAGATGAGTCCTACTGTGGCTTGGTGGCCTGGGAGACCTTGGAATGTAGAGGTGGCTCAGGGACTCTGCAGGATTCTCCAACATGAGGTGTTTGACACGGCTCCAACAAGGAAACTTCCCATGTGGAGACGAGAGGAGTTCTGATCCATGCCTCAGGAAAGCCCCATACCCTGTTATTCGAACCAAAGCCTCTGAGGAGTGACACCTGGAAACCAAAGCAAGAGTTGAGACTACGGCCTAAAGGCCTGTCCGGCTCAACCTTCTATCTCTGTTGACATCTGTGTGCATGCATTCATGGATGTAGCTGCTCAGCTTGTGTCCGAATGCCCCTGTGAGTCCAGTGTGGCTCCCAGTAGTGGGATGTCCTCGGAGGCCTTGAGTTTTCTCATATTCTGGAGGTGTGTGGCCAATGGAATGGACACAGTTTCCCAGGAGAGAGCAGGCATGGTCCTGTGGTATGGCTCCAGAGGACCCAGCCAAGAGACTGTGTTTGCCAGGGCTGTGGGGACAGATGTCTGAAAAAGCAAACTTGGCTCAGCTAGGGGCCAATGTAATGGCATGCCTGATCTCTAGTCCGTGAGGGGAGATCCTCTGGAAATCAAAGTAGGGCAAGTGGAAGGCAGTCACTCAGGATTTTGTCTCTGGGTGTTGCGTTTACAGTGTCCGGTCAGGGTAGGGGTTGTCTCAGAGGCCGAGGAAGAGCCTTCCTCTCGGGGGATTGTCCAAGCTCCCAAGTGTTTGTGTTCATTCTGAGGGAATGAACAGTACTGTTTTCTGCCACAGGGGACCCCCCAGGAGAGGGACTCTAGAGCACAGCAGTGGGTTCCCTCAACTGGAATACACACCATCTAGTTAGTCCTGGGTGCCTATGGGCATGGCAAGCCACATATGCGGGCTCTTGGTCCAGTCACTGAGAGGCGTTACTTGAATAAGGTACTCACGCTGAGGGTCACAATGTGTGTTTGTGCCCAAGGCGGCCCTCACGCTTGGGCGTGGCCTCATGGGCCATGCCGTTTTCTCCTACACTGAAGGTTTGACTCACTGGCAGCAGCAAGGTTTCTTGCCATGGGGAAGGAGGGGTTCTGACTTGTGCATCAGGTTCCCCCCTGTGCAGGGATTGGAGATAAGGTCTAGGTTCCGATGACTGAAAACCCAGGTTGGGAATGGATGGTGGCCTAAGGCAGTGGCGGGTCCAATGTGCTGGGTGTGCAGCCAGCTGTGTCGGTGTCTGTTGGAAGGTCTGGGCTCAGGCTATTTGCGACAGAGCATCACTGTTTAAGGTAGCCTATGCAATTGGGGTGTTGCCGAGGGCCAAGCAGTTTGATCCTCATTTGGGGTTTCTGGGCAGCGCCATAGACAATGTTTTTCTCCTGGGAGGCAGGCACAGTGCTTCATTGTGGCCCCAGAATTCCCAGTAGGGAGGGTTTGTGGGCCAGGAGTGTGAGGACGGAAGTCTGAAAACACAAGCTAGTGTGAGGATTGGAGCCAAGGGCAGAGCAGGCCCACTCTGCAGAGGCTGAATCAAAATCTCCTGCATCTGAAGTCAGGCTGAGGATCAGACGTTGGCTGAGGCTGGAGTATGTGTCCATGATGGCACCTTCATGAAGTGGGGGCCTCATGAGGCCAAGGAAGTTTTCCCACGCTGAGTTTGGAGGTTGCCCCAAACCACAAGGTTTCCTTCTGCGGGACATTCGCGTCCTGTTGCATGGCTCCAGGACATACCGTATGGAAGGACTGGAGAGCAGGGTTCGAAGGATGGATCCCTGTACAGCATGCCTCGCATTCCCATTGGCTATTAGCGACAAGATATGTTTGATCTGCTGCCTCTGGAACACGCGACCCAGGGGGCTGAGTTGAAATGGCCTCTCCTGAGGATGCATCATAATGTGCGTTTGGGTCCATGGAGACCAGTTGCTGGTTGTTCAGTGGCCCTGCGGAACTCTCCTACCTGAAGTGTTTGATACATCCCAGTAAGAAAGCTGCCCATGTGGAGATGAGAGAGGTTTGGTTTGGTGCCTCAGAAAAGCCCCATGTGCTGGTCTACGAAAACAGTCCTCTGAGAACGGAAACATGGAAACCAAAGCTAAGGTTCAGATTAGGGCCTGGGGGCCTGTCCATTTCAACCTTCTGTCTCTGGGGACACTGTCTGAGAGTCTAAGTGGAGATAGTTGCTCCGCTGGTGTCAGAGAGCCCCTCTTAGTCCAGGGTGGCCTATACTATTGATGGCCTCAGGGACCTTGGAGCTTTTCCCTAACCTGTAGGGTTGTGGTCAATGGATTGGGCACACTTTCCTTGGAGAGGGCAGGCACAATCTTTCGCTGTTTGGTCCAGAGGCCCTAGCCTGGATGTTGTATGGGTCCAGGCTGTGGGCACAGAAGTCTGAATACACAAACTCAGCTTATGAGTGGCGCCTAGGGTATGGCAGGCCAGATGTACAGCCCGGGAGGGAGCTCCTGGGCCTCTGAAACAAGGGCGAGTGGGAGGCGTTCCTTCAGGCTTTTGTCTCTGGATGTTGTGTCCGGGATAGCCGTGGATTGGAGCGGTGGCCTCAGGTACTGTGGACGAATATCCCTCTCTGGGGATTTGTCCCAGCTCCCAAGAGTTTGGGGTCATTTTGTGGAAAGGGTGGAGTCGTGTTGTCTGGCTCATGGGACTCTCCAAGAAAGGGATTCCAGAGCAGAGCTCCAGGTACGAACGGGGCGACTGGAAAATTCAAACCGTGGTGAGGATTGGGTGCATAGGGGCTTGGCAAGCCCCATATGTGGGCTCTTGGTCCAGGCCCTGACAGGCCTTTCTTTGACATCGGGCTCATGCTGAGGGTCACAGTGTGAATTTGTGCCCAAGCAGCACTCAAGTTTGGGCGTGGCATCAGGGGCCATGAAGGTTTCTCCCACCCTGAAGGTGTGACTCCATGCCAAGAGCAAGCTTGACAGCCATGGGGAAGGAGGAGTTCTGTTTTGTGCTTGCTATACCCAGCTGTGTGGAGAATTGATATAATGTCTAGGTTCAGATATCTGAAAACCAAGGTTAGGATGAGGTGACGGCATAAGACCATGGCGTGTCCGAAGTGCTGGGTTTGCGGCCAGCTGTCTCCTTGTCTGTCTGGACGTCTGGCTTCAGGCTGTGTCAGGCAGAGCATGAGTGCCCAGAGCAGCCTATCCAGTTCGGGTACCGTCGAGGCCCGAGCAGGTTGATCCTCATCTGGGTTTTCTGGAGAGCCCCACAGGGAAACGTTTTTCTTCCGTTGGGCAGACACTGGGCTGGGTTTTGGTTCTGGAGTTCCTAGTCTGGAGGGCTTGTTTGCCAGGAGTGTGAGGAAGGAAGTCTGAAAACACAAGCTAGCGTGAGGTTTGGGACCGAGGGCACGGCAGGCCCACTCTGCAGAGGCTGAATCGAGATCTCCTGCACTGAGGTCATGTCAACTATGGACTTGCCTCAGGCTAGAGTTCTTGTCCAGCATGGCCTCTTCCTGAAGGGTGTGGGGGCTTCATGAGGCCAGAAAGATTTGCCTACGATGGGATTTGTGAACTGCTCCAAAACTGAAGGTTACCTTCTGCACGACAGTCGAGTCCTATTGGATGGTTCCAAGAGGCCCCATATGGAAAGACTCGAGAGCAGGTGTCTAAGCATGGATGCCTGGGAACGCCACCTCATATTCCCACTCTTTAGTCAGGACAAGGCAGGCTCAATCTGCGGGCTCCTGGGTGAGCTACCCAGAGGGGAGAGTTGAAATGGACTCTCCTGAAGATGAGTCCTACTATGACTTGGTGGCCTGGGAGACCTTGGAATGTGGAGGTGGCTCAGGGACTCTGCAGGATTCTCCAACATGAGGTATTTGACACGGCTCCAACAAGGAAACTTCCCATGTGGAGACGAGAGGAGTTCTGTTCCGTGCCTCAGGAAAGCCCCATACCCTGTTCTTCGAACCAAAGCCTCTGAGGATTGACACCTGGAAACCAAAGCAAGAGTTGAGACTACGACCTAAAGGACTGTCCGGCTCAACCTTCTATCTCTGTTGACATCTGTGTGCATGCATTCATGGAAGTAGCTGCTTAGCTTGTGTCCTAATGCCCCTGTGAGTCCAGTGAGGCTCCCAGTAGTGGGATGTCCTCGGAGGCCTGAGGTTTCTCATATTCTGGAGGTGTGTGGCCAAAGGAATGGACACAGTTTCCCAGGAGAGAGCAGGCACGGTCCTGTGGTATGGCTCCAGAGGACCCAGCCTAGAGGCTGTGTTTGCCAGGGCTGTGGGGACAGATGTCTGAAAAAGAAAACTTGGCTCAGCTAGGGGTCAATGTAATGGCAGGCCTGATCTCTAGTCCGTGAGGGGAGATCCTCTGGAAATCAAAGTAGGGCAAGTGGGAGGCAGTCACTCAGGATTTTGTCTCTGGGTGTTGCATTTACAGTGTCCGGTCAGGGTAGGGGTTGTCTCAGAGGCCGAGGAAGAGCCTTCCTCTCGGGGGATTGTCCAAGCTCCCAAGTGTTTGTGTTCATTCTGTGGGAATGAAGAGTACTGTTTTCTGCCACAGGGGTCCCCCCAGGAGAGGGACTCTAGAGCACAGCAGTGGGTTCCCTCAACTGGAATACACACCATCTAGTTAGCTCTGGGTGCCTATGGGCATGGCAAGCCCCATATGCGGGCTCTTGGTCCAGTCACTGAGAGGCGTTACTTGAATAAGGTACTCACGCTGAGGGTCACAATGTGTGTTTGTGCCCAAGGCGGCCCTCACGCTTGGGCGTGGCCTCATGGGCCATGCCTTTTTCTCCTACACTGAAGGTTTGACTCACTGCCAGCAGCAAGGTTTCTTGCCATGCGGAAAGAGGGGTTCTGACTTGTGCATCAGGTTCCCCCCTGTGCAGGGATTGGAGATAAGGTCTAGGTTCCGATGACTGAAAACCCAGGTTGGGAATGGATGGTGGCCTAAGGCAGTGGCGGGTCTAATGTGCTGGGTGTGCAGCCAGCTGTGTCGGTGTCTGTTGGAAGGTCTGGGCTCAGGCTATTTGCGACAGAGCATCACTGTTTAAGGTAGCCTATGCAATTGGGGTGTTGCTGAGGGCCAAGCAGTTTGATCCTCATTTGGGGTTTCTGGGGAGCGCCATAGACAATGTTTTTCTCCTGGGAGGCAGGCACAGTGCTTCATTGTGGCCCCACAATTCCCAGTAGGGAGGGTTTGTGGGCCAGGAGTGTGAGGACGGAAGTCTGAAAACACAAGCTAGTGTGAGGATTGGAGCCAAGGGCAGAGCAGGCCCACTCTGCAGAGGCTGAATCAAAATCTCCTGCATCTGAAGTCAGGCTGAGGATCAGACGTTGGCTGAGGCTGGAGTATGTGTCCATGATGGCACCTTCATGAAGTAGGGGCCTCATGAGGCCAAGGAAGTTTTCCCACGCTGAGTTTGGAGGTTGCCCCAAACCACAAGGTTTCCTGCTGCGGGACATTCGAGTCCTGCTGCATGGCTCCAGGACATACCGTATGGAAGGACTGGAGAGCAGGGTTCGAAGGATGGATCCCTGTACAGCATGCCTCGCATTCCCATTGGCTATGAGCGACAAGATATGTTTGATCTGCTGCCTCTGGAACACGCGACCCAGGGGGCTGAGTTGAAATGGCCTCTCCTGAGGATGCGTCATAATGTGCGTTTGGCTCCATGGAGACGAGTTGCTGGTTGTTCAGTGGCCCTGCGGAACTGTCCTACCTGAAGTGTTTGATACATCCCAGTAAGAAAGCTGCCCATGTGGAGATGAGAGATGTTTGGTTTGGTGCCTCAGAAAAGCCCCATGTGCTGGTCTACGAAAACAGTCCTCTGAGAACGGAAACATGGAAACCAAAGCTAAGGTTCAGATTAGGGCCTGGGGGCCTGTCCATTTCAACCTTCTGTCTCTGGGGACACTGTCTGAGAGTCTAAGTGGAGGTAGTTGCTCCGCTGGTGTCAGAGAGCCCCTCTTAGTCCAGGGTGGCCTATACTATTGATGGCCTCAGGGACCTTGGAGCTTTTCCCTAACCTGTAGGGTTGTGGTCAATGGGTTGGGCACACTTTCCTTGGAGAGGGCAGGCACAATCTTTCGCTGTTTGGTCCAGAGGCCCTAGCCTGGATGTTGTATGGGTCCAGGCTGTGGGCACAGAAGTCTGAATACACAAACTCAGCTTATGAGTGGCGCCTAGGGTATGGCAGGCCAGATGTACAGCCCGGGAGGGAACTCCTGGGCCTCTGAAACAAGGGCGAGTGGGAGGCGTTCCTTCAGGCTTTTGTCTCTGGATGTTGTGTCCGGGATAGCCGTGGATTGGAGCGGTGGCCTCAGGTACTGTGGACGAATATCCCTCTCTGGGGATTTGTCCCAGCTCCCAAGAGTTTGGGGTCATTTTTTGGAAAGGGTGGAGTCGTGTTGTCTGGCTCATGGGACTCTCCAAGAAAGGGATTCCAGAGCAGAGCTCCAGGTACGGACGGGGCAACTGGAAAATTCAAACCGTGGTGAGGATTGGGTGCATAGGGGCTTGGCAAGCCCCATATGTGGGCTCTTGGTCCAGGCCCTGACAGGCCTTTCTTTGACATGGGGCTCATGCTGAGGGTCACAGTGTGAATTTGTGCCCAAGCAGCACTCAAGTTTGGGCGTGGCATCAGGGGCCAGGAAGGTTTCTCCCACCCTGAAGGTGTGACTCCATGCCAAGAGCAAGCTTGACAGCCATGGGGAAGGAGGAGTTCTGTTTTGTGCTTGCTATACCCAGCTGTGTGGAGAATTGATATAATGTCTAGGTTCAGATATCTGAAAACCAAGGTTAGGATGAGGTGACGGCAAAAGACCATGGCGTGTCCGAAGTGCTGGGTGTGCGGCCAGCTTTCTCCTTGTCTGTCTGGACGTCTGGCTTCAGGCTGTGTCAGGCAGAGCATGAGTGCCCAGAGCAGCCTATCCAGTTCGGGTACCGTCGAGGCCCGAGCAGGTTGATCCTCATCTGGGTTTTCTGGAGAGCCCCACAGGGAAACGTTTTTCTTCCGTTGGGCAGACACTGGGCTGGGTTTTGGTTCTGGAGTTCCTAGTCCGGAGGGCTTGTTTGCCAGGAGTGTGAGGAAGGAAGTCTGAAAACACAAGCTAGCGTGAGGTTTGGGCCCGAGGGCACGGCAGGCCCACTCTGCAGAGGCTGAATCGAGATCTCCTGCACTGAGTCATGTCAACTATGAGACGTGCCTCAGGCTAGAGTTCTTGTCCAGCATGGCCTCTTCCTGAAGGGTGTGGGGGCTTCATGAGGCCAGAAAGTTTTGCCTACGATGGGATTTGTGAACTGCTCCAAAACTGAAGGTTACCTTCTGAACGACAGTCGAGTCCTATTGGATGGTTCCAAGAGGCCCCATATGGAAAGACTCGAGAGCAGGTGTCTAAGCAAGGATGCCTGGGAACGCCACCTCATATTCCCACTCTTTAGTCAGGAAAAGGCAGGCTCAATCTGCGGGCTCCTGGGTGAGCTACCCAGAGGGGAGAGTTGAAATGGACTCTCCTGAAGATGAGTCCTACTGTGGCTTGGTGGCCTGGGAGACCTTGGAATGTGGAGGTGGCTCAGGGACTCTGCAGGATTCTCCAACATGAGGTGTTTGACACGACTCCAACAAGGAAACTTCCCATGTGGAGACGAGAGGAGTTCTGTTCCGTGCCTCAGGAAAGCCCCATACCCTGTTCTTCGAACCAAAGCCTCTGAGGAGTGACACCTGGAAACCAAAGCAAGAGTTGAGACTACGGCCTAAAGGCCTGTCCGGCTCAACCTTCTATCTCTGTTGACATCTGTGTGCATGCATTCATGGAAGTAGCTGCTCAGCTTGTGTCCGAATGCCCCTGTGAGTCCAGTGAGGCTCCCAGTAGTGGGATGTCCTCGGAGGCCTTGATGTTTCTCATATTCTGGAGGTGTGTGGCCAAAGGAATGGACACAGTTTCCCAGGAGAAAGTAGGCACGGTCCTGTGGTATGGCTCCAGAGGACCCAGCCTAAAGACTGTTTACCAGGGCTGTGGGGACAGATGTCTGAAAAAGCAAACTTGGCTCAGCTAGGGGCCAATGTAATGGCAGGCCTGATCTCTAGTCCGTGAGGGGAGATCCTCTGGAAATCAAAGTAGGGCAAGTGGGAGGCAGTCACTCAGGATTTTCTCTCTGGGTGTTGCGTTTACAGTGTCCGGTCAAAGTAGGTGTTGTCTCAGAGGCGAGGAAGAGCCTTCCTCTCGGGGGATTGTCCAAGTTCCCAAGTGTTTGTGTTCATTCTGTGGGAATGAAGAGTACTGTTTTCTGCCACAGGGGACCCCCCAGGAGAGGGACTCTAGAGCACAGCAGTGGGTTCCCTCAACTGGAATACACACCATCTAGTTAGTCCTGGGTGCCTATGGGCATGGCAAGCCACATATGCGGGCTCTTTGTTCAGTCACTGAGAGGCGTTACTTGAATAAGGTACTCACGCTGAGGGTCACAATGTGTGTTTGTGCCCAAGGCGGCCCTCACGCTTGGGCGTGGCCTCATGGGCCATGCCGTTTTCTCCTACACTGAAGGTTTGACTCACTGCCAGCAGCAAGGTTTCTTGCCATGGGGAAGGAGGGGTTCTGACTTGTGCATCAGGTTCCCCCCTGTGCAGGGATTGGAGATAAGGTTTAGGTTCCGATGACTGAAAACCCAGGTTGGGAATGGATGGTGGCCTAAGGCAGTGGCGGGTCCAATGTGGTGGGTGTGCAGCCAGCTGTGTCGGTGTCTGTTGGATGGTCTGGGCTCACTATTTGCGACAGAGCATCACTGTTTAAGGTAGCCTATGCAATTGGGGTGTTGCCGAGGGCCAAGCAGTTTGATCCTCATTTGGGGTTTCTGGGCAGCGCCATAGACAATGTTTTTCTCCTGGGAGGCAGGCACAGTGCTTCATTGTGGCCCCAGAATTCCCAGTAGGGAGGGTTTGTGGGCCAGGAGTGTGAGGACGGAAGTCTGAAAACACAAGCTAGTGTGAGGATTGGAGCCAAGGGCAGAGCAGGCCCACTCTGCAGAGGCTGAATCAAAATCTCCTGCATCTGAAGTCAGGCTGAGGATCAGACGTTGGCTGAGGCTGGAGTATGTGTCCATGATGGCACCTTCATGAAGTGGGGGCCTCATGAGGCCAAGGAAGTTTTCCCACGCTGAGTTTGGAGGTTGCCCCAAACCACAAGGTCTCCTTCTGCGGGACATTCGAGTCCTGTTGCATGGCTCCAGGACATACCATATGGAAGGACTGGAGAGCAGGGTTCGAAGGATGGATCCCTGTACAGCATGCCTCGCATTCCCATTGGCTATTAGCGACAAGATATGTTTGATCTGCTGCCTCTGGAACACGCGACCCAGGGGGCTGAGTTGAAATGGCCTCTCCTGAGGATGCGTCATAATGTGCGTTTGGGTCCATGGAGACCTTGGAATGTGCTGGTTGTTCAGTGGCCCTGCGGAACTCTCCTACCTGAAGTGTTTGATACATCCCAGTAAGAAAGCTGCCCATGTGGAGATGAGAGAGCTTTGGTTTGGTGCCTCAGAAAAGCCCCATGTGCTGGTCTACGAAAACAGTCCTCTGAGAACGGAAACATGGAAACCAAAGCTAAGGTTCAGATTAGGGCCTGGGGGCCTGTCCATTTCAACCTTCTGTCTCTGGGGACACTGTCTGAGAGTCTAAGTGGAGATAGTTGCTCCGCTGGTGTCAGAGAGCCCCTCTTAGTCCAGGGTGGCCTATACTATTGATGGCCTCAGGGACCTTGGAGCTTTTCCCTAACCTGTAGGGTTGTGGTCAATGGATTGGGCATACTTTCCTTGGAGAGGGCAGGCACAATCTTTTGCTGTTTGGTCCAGAGGCCCTAGCCTGGACGTTGTGTGGGTCCAGGCTGTGGGCACAGAAGTCTGAATACACAAACTCAGCTTATGAGTGGCGCCTAGGGTATGGCAGGCCGGATGTACAGCCCGAGAGGGAGCTCCTGGGCCTCTGAAACAAGGGCGAGTGGGAGGCGTTCCTTCAGGCTTTTGTCTCTGGATGTTGTGTCCGGGATAGCCGTGGATTGTGGCGGTGGCCTTAGGTACTGTGGACGAGTATCCCTCTCTGGGGATTTGTCCCAGTTCCCAAGAGTTTGGGGTCATTTTGTGGGAAGGGTGGAGTCGTGTTGTCTGGCTCATGGGTCTCTCCAAGAAAGGGATTCCAGAGCAGAGCTCCAGGTACGGGCGGGGCGACTGGAAAATTCAAACCGTGGTGAGGATTGGGTGCATAGGGGCTTGGCAAGCCCCATATGTGGGCTCTTGGTCCAGGCCCTGACAGGCCTTTCTTTGACATCGGGCTCATGCTGAGGGTCACAGTGTGAATTGGTGCCCAAGCAGCACTCAAGTTTGGGCGTGGCATCAGGGGCCATGAAGGTTTCTCCCACCCTGAAGGTGTGACTCCATGCCAAGAGCAAGCTTGACAGCCATGGGGAAGGAGGAGTTCTGTTTTGTGCTTGCTATACCCAGCTGTGTGGAGAATTGATATAATGTCTAGGTTCAGATATCTGAAAACCAAGGTTAGGATGAGGTGACGGCATAAGACCATGGCATGTCCGAAGTGCTGGGTGTGCGGCCAGCTGTCTCCTTGTCTGTCTGGACGTCTGGCTTCAGGCTGTGTCAGGCAGAGCATGAGTGCCCAGAGCAGCCTATCCAGTTCGGGTACTGTCGAGGCCCGAGCAGGTTGATCCTCATCTGGGTTTTCTGGAGAGCCCTACAGGGAAACGTTTTTCTTCCGTTGGGCAGACACTGGGCTGGGTTTTGGTTCTGGAGTTCCTAGTCCAGAGGGCTTGTTTGCCAGGAGTGTGAGGAAGGAAGTCTGAAAACACAAGCTAGCGTGAGGTTTGGGACCGAGGGCACGGCAGGCCCATTCTGCAGAGGCTGAATCGAGATCTCCTGCACTGAGGTCATGTCAACTATGAGACGTGCCTCAGGCTAGAGTTCTTGTCCAGCATGGCCTCTTCCTGAAGGGTGTGGGGGCTTCATGAGGCCAGAAAGTTTTGCCTACGATGGGATTTGTGAACTGCTCCAAAACTGAAGGTTACCTTCTGCACGACAGTCGAGTCCTATTGGATGGTTCCAGGAGGCCTCATATGGAAAGACTCGAGAGCAGGTGTCTAAGCATGGATGCCTGGGAACACCACCTCATATTCCCACTCTTTAGTCAGGACAAGGCAGGCTCAATCTGCGGGCTCCTGGGTGAGCTACCCAGAGGGGAGAGTTGAAATGGACTCTCCTGAAGATGAGTCCTACTGTGGCTTGGTGGCCTGGGAGACCTTGGAATGTGGAGGTGGCTCAGGGACTCTGCAGGATTCTCCAACATGAGGTGTTTGACACGGCTCCAACAAGGAAACTTCCCATGTGGAGACGAGAGGAGTTCTGTTCCGTGCCTCAGGAAAGCCCCATACCCTGTTCTTCGAACCAAAGCCTCTGAGGATTGACACCTGGAAACCAAAGCAAGAGTTGAGACTACGACCTAAAGGACTGTCCGGCTCAACCTTCTATCTCTGTTGACATCTGTGTGCATGCATTCATGGATGTAGCTGCTTAGCTTGTGTCCTAATGCCCCTGTGAGTCCAGTGAGGCTCCCAGTAGTGGGATGTCCTCGGAGGCCTGAGGTTTCTCATATTCTGGAGGTGTGTGGCCAAAGGAATGGACACAGTTTCCCAGGAGAGAGCAGGCACGGTCCTGTGGTATGGCTCCAGAGGACCCAGCCTAGAGGCTGTGTTTGCCAGGGCTGTGGGGACAGATGTCTGAAAAAGAAAACTTGGCTCAGCTAGGGGTCAATGTAATGGCAGGCCTGATCTCTAGTCCGTGAGGGGAGATCCTCTGGAAATCAAAGTAGGGCAAGTGGGAGGCAGTCACTCAGGATTTTGTCTCTGGGTGTTGCATTTACAGTGTCCGGTCAGGGTAGGGGTTGTCTCAGAGGCCGAGGAAGAGCCTTCCTCTCGGGGGATTGTCCAAGCTCCCAAGTGTTTGTGTTCATTCTGTGGGAATGAAGAGTACTGTTTTCTGCCACAGGGGTCCCCCCAGGAGAGGGACTCTAGAGCACAGCAGTGGGTTCCCTCAACTGGAATACACACCATCTAGTTAGCTCTGGGTGCCTATGGGCATGGCAAGCCCCATATGCGGGCTCTTGGTCCAGTCACTGAGAGGCGTTACTTGAATAAGGTACTCACGCTGAGGGTCACAATGTGTGTTTGTGCCCAAGGCGGCCCTCACGCTTGGGCGTGGCCTCATGGGCCATGCCTTTTTCTCCTACACTGAAGGTTTGACTCACTGCCAGCAGCAAGGTTTCTTGCCATGCGGAAAGAGGGGTTCTGACTTGTGCATCAGGTTCCCCCCTGTGCAGGGATTGGAGATAAGGTCTAGGTTCCGATGACTGAAAACCCAGGTTGGGAATGGATGGTGGCCTAAGGCAGTGGCGGGTCTAATGTGCTGGGTGTGCAGCCAGCTGTGTCGGTGTCTGTTGGAAGGTCTGGGCTCAGGCTATTTGCGACAGAGCATCACTGTTTAAGGTAGCCTATGCAATTGGGGTGTTGCTGAGGGCCAAGCAGTTTGATCCTCATTTGGGGTTTCTGGGCAGCGCCATAGACAATGTTTTTCTCCTGGGAGGCAGGCACAGTGCTTCATTGTGGCCCCACAATTCCCAGTAGGGAGGGTTTGTGGGCCAGGAGTGTGAGGACGGAAGTCTGAAAACACAAGCTAGTGTGAGGATTGGAGCCAAGGGCAGAGCAGGCCCACTCTGCAGAGGCTGAATCAAAATCTCCTGCATCTGAAGTCAGGCTGAGGATCAGACGTTGGCTGAGGCTGGAGTATGTGTCCATGATGGCACCTTCATGAAGTGGGGGCCTCATGAGGCCAAGGAAGTTTTCCCACGCTGAGTTTGGAGGTTGCCCCAAACCACAAGGTTTCCTGCTGCGGGACATTCGAGTCCTGCTGCATGGCTCCAGGACATATCATATGGAAGGACTGGAGAGCAGGGTTCGAAGGATGGATCCCTGTACAGCATGCCTCGCATTCCCATTGGCTATGAGCGACAAGATATGTTTGATCTGCTGCCTCTGGAACACGCGACCCAGGGGGCTGAGTTGAAATGGCCTCTCCTGAGGATGCGTCATAATGTGCGTTTGGCTCCATGGAGACGAGTTGCTGGTTGTTCAGTGGCCCTGAGGAACTGTCCTACCTGAAGTGTTTGATACATCCCAGTAAGAAAGCTGCCCATGTGGAGATGAGAGATGTTTGGTTTGGTGCCTCAGAAAAGCCCCATGTGCTGGTCTACAAAAACAGTCCTCTGAGAACGGAAACATGGAAACCAAAGCTAAGGTTCAGATTAGGGCCTGGGGGCCTGTCCATTTCAACCTTCTGTCTCTGGGGACACTGTCTGAGAGTCTAAGTGGAGATAGTTGCTCCGCTGGTGTCAGAGAGCCCCTCTTAGTCCAGGGTGGCCTATACTATTGATGGCCTCAGGGACCTTGGAGCTTTTCCCTAACCTGTAGGGTTGTGGTCAATGGGTTGGGCACACTTTCCTTGGAGAGGGCAGGCACAATCTTTCGCTGTTTGGTCCAGAGGCCCTAGCCTGGATGTTGTATGGGTCCAGGCTGTGGGCACAGAAGTCTGAATACACAAACTCAGCTTATGAGTGTCGCCTAGGGTATGGCAGGCCAGATGTACAGCCCGGGAGGGAGCTCCTGGGCCTCTGAAACAAGGGCGAGTGGGAGGCGTTCCTTCAGGCTTTTGTCTCTGGATGTTGTGTCCGGGATAGCCGTGGATTGGAGCGGTGGCCTCAGGTACTGTGGACGAATATCCCTCTCTGGGGATTTGTCCCAGCTCCCAAGAGTTTGGGGTCATTTTTTGGAAAGGGTGGAGTCGTGTTGTCTGGCTCATGGGACTCTCCAAGAAAGGGATTCCAGAGCAGAGCTCCAGGTACGGACGGGGCAACTGGAAAATTCAAACCGTGGTGAGGATTGGGTGCATAGGGGCTTGGCAAGCCCCATATGTGGGCTCTTGGTCCAGGCCCTGACAGGCCTTTCTTTGACATGGGGCTCATGCTGAGGGTCACAGTGTGAATTTGTGCCCAAGCAGCACTCAAGTTTGGGCGTGGCATCAGGGGCCATGAAGGTTTCTCCCACCCTGAAGGTGTGACTCCATGCCAAGAGCAAGCTTGACAGCCATGGGGAAGGAGGAGTTCTGTTTTGTGCTTGCTATACCCAGCTGTGTGGAGAATTGATATAATGTCTAGGTTCAGATATCTGAAAACCAAGGTTAGGATGAGGTGACGGCAAAAGACCATGGCGTGTCCGAAGTGCTGGGTGTGCGGCCAGCTTTCTCCTTGTCTGTCTGGACGTCTGGCTTCAGGCTGTGTCAGGCAGAGCATGAGTGCCCAGAGCAGCCTATCCAGTTCGGGTACCGTCGAGGCCCGAGCAGGTTGATCCTCATCTGGGTTTTCTGGAGAGCCCCACAGGGAAACGTTTTTCTTCCGTTGGGCAGACACTGGGCTGGGTTTTGGTTCTGGAGTTCCTAGTCCGGAGGGCTTGTTTGCCAGGAGTGTGAGGAAGGAAGTCTGAAAACACAAGCTAGCGTGAGGTTTGGGCCCGAGGGCACGGCAGGCCCACTCTGCAGAGGCTGAATCGAGATCTCCTGCACTGAGGTCATTTCAACTATGAGACGTGCCTCAGGCTAGAGTTCTTGTCCAGCATGGCCTCTTCCTGAAGGGTGTGGGGGCTTCATGAGGCCAGAAAGTTTTGCCTACGATGGGATTTGTGAACTGCTCCAAAACTGAAGGTTACCTTCTGCACGACAGTCGAGTCCTATTGGATGGTTCCAAGAGGCCCCATATGGAAAGACTCGAGAGCAGGTGTCTAAGCATGGATGCCTGGGAACGCCACCTCATATTCCCACTCTTTAGTCAGGACAAAACAGGCTCAATCTGCGGGCTCCTGGGTGAGCTACCCAGAGGGGAGAGTTGAAATGGACTCTCCTGAAGATGAGTCCTACTGTGGCTTGGTGGCCTGGGAGACCTTGGAATGTAGAGGTGGCTCAGGGACTCTGCAGGATTCTCCAACATGAGGTGTTTGACACGGCTCCAACAAGGAAACTTCCCATGTGGAGACGAGAGGAGTTCTGATCCATGCCTCAGGAAAGCCCCATACCCTGTTATTCGAACCAAAGCCTCTGAGGAGTGACACCTGGAAACCAAAGCAAGAGTTGAGACTACGGCCTAAAGGCCTGTCCGGCTCAACCTTCTATCTCTGTTGACATCTGTGTGCATGCATTCATGGATGTAGCTGCTCAGCTTGTGTCCGAATGCCCCTGTGAGTCCAGTGTGGCTCCCAGTAGTGGGATGTCCTCGGAGGCCTTGAGTTTTCTCATATTCTGGAGGTGTGTGGCCAATGGAATGGACACAGTTTCCCAGGAGAGAGCAGGCATGGTCCTGTGGTATGGCTCCAGAGGACCCAGCCAAGAGACTGTGTTTGCCAGGGCTGTGGGGACAGATGTCTGAAAAAGCAAACTTGGCTCAGCTAGGGGCCAATGTAATGGCATGCCTGATCTCTAGTCCGTGAGGGGAGATCCTCTGGAAATCAAAGTAGGGCAAGTGGAAGGCAGTCACTCAGGATTTTGTCTCTGGGTGTTGCGTTTACAGTGTCCGGTCAGGGTAGGGGTTGTCTCAGAGGCCGAGGAAGAGCCTTCCTCTCGGGGGATTGTCCAAGCTCCCAAGTGTTTGTGTTCATTCTGAGGGAATGAACAGTACTGTTTTCTGCCACAGGGGACCCCCCAGGAGAGGGACTCTAGAGCACAGCAGTGGGTTCCCTCAACTGGAATACACACCATCTAGTTAGTCCTGGGTGCCTATGGGCATGGCAAGCCACATATGCGGGCTCTTGGTCCAGTCACTGAGAGGCGTTACTTGAATAAGGTACTCACGCTGAGGGTCACAATGTGTGTTTGTGCCCAAGGCGGCCCTCACGCTTGGGCGTGGCCTCATGGGCCATGCCGTTTTCTCCTACACTGAAGGTTTGACTCACTGGCAGCAGCAAGGTTTCTTGCCATGGGGAAGGAGGGGTTCTGACTTGTGCATCAGGTTCCCCCCTGTGCAGGGATTGGAGATAAGGTCTAGGTTCCGATGACTGAAAACCCAGGTTGGGAATGGATGGTGGCCTAAGGCAGTGGCGGGTCCAATGTGCTGGGTGTGCAGCCAGCTGTGTCGGTGTCTGTTGGAAGGTCTGGGCTCAGGCTATTTGCGACAGAGCATCACTGTTTAAGGTAGCCTATGCAATTGGGGTGTTGCCGAGGGCCAAGCAGTTTGATCCTCATTTGGGGTTTCTGGGCAGCGCCATAGACAATGTTTTTCTCCTGGGAGGCAGGCACAGTGCTTCATTGTGGCCCCAGAATTCCCAGTAGGGAGGGTTTGTGGGCCAGGAGTGTGAGGACGGAAGTCTGAAAACACAAGCTAGTGTGAGGATTGGAGCCAAGGGCAGAGCAGGCCCACTCTGCAGAGGCTGAATCAAAATCTCCTGCATCTGAAGTCAGGCTGAGGATCAGACGTTGGCTGAGGCTGGAGTATGTGTCCATGATGGCACCTTCATGAAGTGGGGGCCTCATGAGGCCAAGGAAGTTTTCCCACGCTGAGTTTGGAGGTTGCCCCAAACCACAAGGTTTCCTTCTGCGGGACATTCGCGTCCTGTTGCATGGCTCCAGGACATACCGTATGGAAGGACTGGAGAGCAGGGTTCGAAGGATGGATCCCTGTACAGCATGCCTCGCATTCCCATTGGCTATTAGCGACAAGATATGTTTGATCTGCTGCCTCTGGAACACGCGACCCAGGGGGCTGAGTTGAAATGGCCTCTCCTGAGGATGCATCATAATGTGCGTTTGGGTCCATGGAGACCAGTTGCTGGTTGTTCAGTGGCCCTGCGGAACTCTCCTACCTGAAGTGTTTGATACATCCCAGTAAGAAAGCTGCCCATGTGGAGATGAGAGAGGTTTGGTTTGGTGCCTCAGAAAAGCCCCATGTGCTGGTCTACGAAAACAGTCCTCTGAGAACGGAAACATGGAAACCAAAGCTAAGGTTCAGATTAGGGCCTGGGGGCCTGTCCATTTCAACCTTCTGTCTCTGGGGACACTGTCTGAGAGTCTAAGTGGAGATAGTTGCTCCGCTGGTGTCAGAGAGCCCCTCTTAGTCCAGGGTGGCCTATACTATTGATGGCCTCAGGGACCTTGGAGCTTTTCCCTAACCTGTAGGGTTGTGGTCAATGGATTGGGCACACTTTCCTTGGAGAGGGCAGGCACAATCTTTCGCTGTTTGGTCCAGAGGCCCTAGCCTGGATGTTGTATGGGTCCAGGCTGTGGGCACAGAAGTCTGAATACACAAACTCAGCTTATGAGTGGCGCCTAGGGTATGGCAGGCCAGATGTACAGCCCGGGAGGGAGCTCCTGGGCCTCTGAAACAAGGGCGAGTGGGAGGCGTTCCTTCAGGCTTTTGTCTCTGGATGTTGTGTCCGGGATAGCCGTGGATTGGAGCGGTGGCCTCAGGTACTGTGGACGAATATCCCTCTCTGGGGATTTGTCCCAGCTCCCAAGAGTTTGGGGTCATTTTGTGGAAAGGGTGGAGTCGTGTTGTCTGGCTCATGGGACTCTCCAAGAAAGGGATTCCAGAGCAGAGCTCCAGGTACGAACGGGGCGACTGGAAAATTCAAACCGTGGTGAGGATTGGGTGCATAGGGGCTTGGCAAGCCCCATATGTGGGCTCTTGGTCCAGGCCCTGACAGGCCTTTCTTTGACATCGGGCTCATGCTGAGGGTCACAGTGTGAATTTGTGCCCAAGCAGCACTCAAGTTTGGGCGTGGCATCAGGGGCCATGAAGGTTTCTCCCACCCTGAAGGTGTGACTCCATGCCAAGAGCAAGCTTGACAGCCATGGGGAAGGAGGAGTTCTGTTTTGTGCTTGCTATACCCAGCTGTGTGGAGAATTGATATAATGTCTAGGTTCAGATATCTGAAAACCAAGGTTAGGATGAGGTGACGGCATAAGACCATGGCGTGTCCGAAGTGCTGGGTTTGCGGCCAGCTGTCTCCTTGTCTGTCTGGACGTCTGGCTTCAGGCTGTGTCAGGCAGAGCATGAGTGCCCAGAGCAGCCTATCCAGTTCGGGTACCGTCGAGGCCCGAGCAGGTTGATCCTCATCTGGGTTTTCTGGAGAGCCCCACAGGGAAACGTTTTTCTTCCGTTGGGCAGACACTGGGCTGGGTTTTGGTTCTGGAGTTCCTAGTCTGGAGGGCTTGTTTGCCAGGAGTGTGAGGAAGGAAGTCTGAAAACACAAGCTAGCGTGAGGTTTGGGACCGAGGGCACGGCAGGCCCACTCTGCAGAGGCTGAATCGAGATCTCCTGCACTGAGGTCATGTCAACTATGGACTTGCCTCAGGCTAGAGTTCTTGTCCAGCATGGCCTCTTCCTGAAGGGTGTGGGGGCTTCATGAGGCCAGAAAGATTTGCCTACGATGGGATTTGTGAACTGCTCCAAAACTGAAGGTTACCTTCTGCACGACAGTCGAGTCCTATTGGATGGTTCCAAGAGGCCCCATATGGAAAGACTCGAGAGCAGGTGTCTAAGCATGGATGCCTGGGAACGCCACCTCATATTCCCACTCTTTAGTCAGGACAAGGCAGGCTCAATCTGCGGGCTCCTGGGTGAGCTACCCAGAGGGGAGAGTTGAAATGGACTCTCCTGAAGATGAGTCCTACTATGACTTGGTGGCCTGGGAGACCTTGGAATGTGGAGGTGGCTCAGGGACTCTGCAGGATTCTCCAACATGAGGTATTTGACACGGCTCCAACAAGGAAACTTCCCATGTGGAGACGAGAGGAGTTCTGTTCCGTGCCTCAGGAAAGCCCCATACCCTGTTCTTCGAACCAAAGCCTCTGAGGAGTGACACCTGGAAACCAAAGCAAGAGTTGAGACTACGACCTAAAGGACTGTCCGGCTCAACCTTCTATCTCTGTTGACATCTGTGTGCATGCATTCATGGAAGTAGCTGCTTAGCTTGTGTCCTAATGCCCCTGTGAGTCCAGTGAGGCTCCCAGTAGTGGGATGTCCTCGGAGGCCTGAGGTTTCTCATATTCTGGAGGTGTGTGGCCAAAGGAATGGACACAGTTTCCCAGGAGAGAGCAGGCACGGTCCTGTGGTATGGCTCCAGAGGACCCAGCCTAGAGGCTGTGTTTGCCAGGGCTGTGGGGACAGATGTCTGAAAAAGAAAACTTGGCTCAGCTAGGGGTCAATGTAATGGCAGGCCTGATCTCTAGTCCGTGAGGGGAGATCCTCTGGAAATCAAAGTAGGGCAAGTGGGAGGCAGTCACTCAGGATTTTGTCTCTGGGTGTTGCATTTACAGTGTCCGGTCAGGGTAGGGGTTGTCTCAGAGGCCGAGGAAGAGCCTTCCTCTCGGGGGATTGTCCAAGCTCCCAAGTGTTTGTGTTCATTCTGTGGGAATGAAGAGTACTGTTTTCTGCCACAGGGGTCCCCCCAGGAGAGGGACTCTAGAGCACAGCAGTGGGTTCCCTCAACTGGAATACACACCATCTAGTTAGCTCTGGGTGCCTATGGGCATGGCAAGCCCCATATGCGGGCTCTTGGTCCAGTCACTGAGAGGCGTTACTTGAATAAGGTACTCACGCTGAGGGTCACAATGTGTGTTTGTGCCCAAGGCGGCCCTCACGCTTGGGCGTGGCCTCATGGGCCATGCCTTTTTCTCCTACACTGAAGGTTTGACTCACTGCCAGCAGCAAGGTTTCTTGCCATGCGGAAAGAGGGGTTCTGACTTGTGCATCAGGTTCCCCCCTGTGCAGGGATTGGAGATAAGGTCTAGGTTCCGATGACTGAAAACCCAGGTTGGGAATGGATGGTGGCCTAAGGCAGTGGCGGGTCTAATGTGCTGGGTGTGCAGCCAGCTGTGTCGGTGTCTGTTGGAAGGTCTGGGCTCAGGCTATTTGCGACAGAGCATCACTGTTTAAGGTAGCCTATGCAATTGGGGTGTTGCTGAGGGCCAAGCAGTTTGATCCTCATTTGGGGTTTCTGGGGAGCGCCATAGACAATGTTTTTCTCCTGGGAGGCAGGCACAGTGCTTCATTGTGGCCCCACAATTCCCAGTAGGGAGGGTTTGTGGGCCAGGAGTGTGAGGACGGAAGTCTGAAAACACAAGCTAGTGTGAGGATTGGAGCCAAGGGCAGAGCAGGCCCACTCTGCAGAGGCTGAATCAAAATCTCCTGCATCTGAAGTCAGGCTGAGGATCAGACGTTGGCTGAGGCTGGAGTATGTGTCCATGATGGCACCTTCATGAAGTAGGGGCCTCATGAGGCCAAGGAAGTTTTCCCACGCTGAGTTTGGAGGTTGCCCCAAACCACAAGGTTTCCTGCTGCGGGACATTCGAGTCCTGCTGCATGGCTCCAGGACATACCGTATGGAAGGACTGGAGAGCAGGGTTCGAAGGATGGATCCCTGTACAGCATGCCTCGCATTCCCATTGGCTATGAGCGACAAGATATGTTTGATCTGCTGCCTCTGGAACACGCGACCCAGGGGGCTGAGTTGAAATGGCCTCTCCTGAGGATGCGTCATAATGTGCGTTTGGCTCCATGGAGACGAGTTGCTGGTTGTTCAGTGGCCCTGCGGAACTGTCCTACCTGAAGTGTTTGATACATCCCAGTAAGAAAGCTGCCCATGTGGAGATGAGAGATGTTTGGTTTGGTGCCTCAGAAAAGCCCCATGTGCTGGTCTACGAAAACAGTCCTCTGAGAACGGAAACATGGAAACCAAAGCTAAGGTTCAGATTAGGGCCTGGGGGCCTGTCCATTTCAACCTTCTGTCTCTGGGGACACTGTCTGAGAGTCTAAGTGGAGGTAGTTGCTCCGCTGGTGTCAGAGAGCCCCTCTTAGTCCAGGGTGGCCTATACTATTGATGGCCTCAGGGACCTTGGAGCTTTTCCCTAACCTGTAGGGTTGTGGTCAATGGGTTGGGCACACTTTCCTTGGAGAGGGCAGGCACAATCTTTCGCTGTTTGGTCCAGAGGCCCTAGCCTGGATGTTGTATGGGTCCAGGCTGTGGGCACAGAAGTCTGAATACACAAACTCAGCTTATGAGTGGCGCCTAGGGTATGGCAGGCCAGATGTACAGCCCGGGAGGGAACTCCTGGGCCTCTGAAACAAGGGCGAGTGGGAGGCGTTCCTTCAGGCTTTTGTCTCTGGATGTTGTGTCCGGGATAGCCGTGGATTGGAGCGGTGGCCTCAGGTACTGTGGACGAATATCCCTCTCTGGGGATTTGTCCCAGCTCCCAAGAGTTTGGGGTCATTTTTTGGAAAGGGTGGAGTCGTGTTGTCTGGCTCATGGGACTCTCCAAGAAAGGGATTCCAGAGCAGAGCTCCAGGTACGGACGGGGCAACTGGAAAATTCAAACCGTGGTGAGGATTGGGTGCATAGGGGCTTGGCAAGCCCCATATGTGGGCTCTTGGTCCAGGCCCTGACAGGCCTTTCTTTGACATGGGGCTCATGCTGAGGGTCACAGTGTGAATTTGTGCCCAAGCAGCACTCAAGTTTGGGCGTGGCATCAGGGGCCAGGAAGGTTTCTCCCACCCTGAAGGTGTGACTCCATGCCAAGAGCAAGCTTGACAGCCATGGGGAAGGAGGAGTTCTGTTTTGTGCTTGCTATACCCAGCTGTGTGGAGAATTGATATAATGTCTAGGTTCAGATATCTGAAAACCAAGGTTAGGATGAGGTGACGGCAAAAGACCATGGCGTGTCCGAAGTGCTGGGTGTGCGGCCAGCTTTCTCCTTGTCTGTCTGGACGTCTGGCTTCAGGCTGTGTCAGGCAGAGCATGAGTGCCCAGAGCAGCCTATCCAGTTCGGGTACCGTCGAGGCCCGAGCAGGTTGATCCTCATCTGGGTTTTCTGGAGAGCCCCACAGGGAAACGTTTTTCTTCCGTTGGGCAGACACTGGGCTGGGTTTTGGTTCTGGAGTTCCTAGTCCGGAGGGCTTGTTTGCCAGGAGTGTGAGGAAGGAAGTCTGAAAACACAAGCTAGCGTGAGGTTTGGGCCCGAGGGCACGGCAGGCCCACTCTGCAGAGGCTGAATCGAGATCTCCTGCACTGAGTCATGTCAACTATGAGACGTGCCTCAGGCTAGAGTTCTTGTCCAGCATGGCCTCTTCCTGAAGGGTGTGGGGGCTTCATGAGGCCAGAAAGTTTTGCCTACGATGGGATTTGTGAACTGCTCCAAAACTGAAGGTTACCTTCTGAACGACAGTCGAGTCCTATTGGATGGTTCCAAGAGGCCCCATATGGAAAGACTCGAGAGCAGGTGTCTAAGCAAGGATGCCTGGGAACGCCACCTCATATTCCCACTCTTTAGTCAGGAAAAGGCAGGCTCAATCTGCGGGCTCCTGGGTGAGCTACCCAGAGGGGAGAGTTGAAATGGACTCTCCTGAAGATGAGTCCTACTGTGGCTTGGTGGCCTGGGAGACCTTGGAATGTGGAGGTGGCTCAGGGACTCTGCAGGATTCTCCAACATGAGGTGTTTGACACGACTCCAACAAGGAAACTTCCCATGTGGAGACGAGAGGAGTTCTGTTCCGTGCCTCAGGAAAGCCCCATACCCTGTTCTTCGAACCAAAGCCTCTGAGGAGTGACACCTGGAAACCAAAGCAAGAGTTGAGACTACGGCCTAAAGGCCTGTCCGGCTCAACCTTCTATCTCTGTTGACATCTGTGTGCATGCATTCATGGAAGTAGCTGCTCAGCTTGTGTCCGAATGCCCCTGTGAGTCCAGTGAGGCTCCCAGTAGTGGGATGTCCTCGGAGGCCTTGATGTTTCTCATATTCTGGAGGTGTGTGGCCAAAGGAATGGACACAGTTTCCCAGGAGAAAGTAGGCACGGTCCTGTGGTATGGCTCCAGAGGACCCAGCCTAAAGACTGTTTACCAGGGCTGTGGGGACAGATGTCTGAAAAAGCAAACTTGGCTCAGCTAGGGGCCAATGTAATGGCAGGCCTGATCTCTAGTCCGTGAGGGGAGATCCTCTGGAAATCAAAGTAGGGCAAGTGGGAGGCAGTCACTCAGGATTTTCTCTCTGGGTGTTGCGTTTACAGTGTCCGGTCAAAGTAGGTGTTGTCTCAGAGGCGAGGAAGAGCCTTCCTCTCGGGGGATTGTCCAAGTTCCCAAGTGTTTGTGTTCATTCTGTGGGAATGAAGAGTACTGTTTTCTGCCACAGGGGACCCCCCAGGAGAGGGACTCTAGAGCACAGCAGTGGGTTCCCTCAACTGGAATACACACCATCTAGTTAGTCCTGGGTGCCTATGGGCATGGCAAGCCACATATGCGGGCTCTTTGTTCAGTCACTGAGAGGCGTTACTTGAATAAGGTACTCACGCTGAGGGTCACAATGTGTGTTTGTGCCCAAGGCGGCCCTCACGCTTGGGCGTGGCCTCATGGGCCATGCCGTTTTCTCCTACACTGAAGGTTTGACTCACTGCCAGCAGCAAGGTTTCTTGCCATGGGGAAGGAGGGGTTCTGACTTGTGCATCAGGTTCCCCCCTGTGCAGGGATTGGAGATAAGGTTTAGGTTCCGATGACTGAAAACCCAGGTTGGGAATGGATGGTGGCCTAAGGCAGTGGCGGGTCCAATGTGGTGGGTGTGCAGCCAGCTGTGTCGGTGTCTGTTGGATGGTCTGGGCTCACTATTTGCGACAGAGCATCACTGTTTAAGGTAGCCTATGCAATTGGGGTGTTGCCGAGGGCCAAGCAGTTTGATCCTCATTTGGGGTTTCTGGGCAGCGCCATAGACAATGTTTTTCTCCTGGGAGGCAGGCACAGTGCTTCATTGTGGCCCCAGAATTCCCAGTAGGGAGGGTTTGTGGGCCAGGAGTGTGAGGACGGAAGTCTGAAAACACAAGCTAGTGTGAGGATTGGAGCCAAGGGCAGAGCAGGCCCACTCTGCAGAGGCTGAATCAAAATCTCCTGCATCTGAAGTCAGGCTGAGGATCAGACGTTGGCTGAGGCTGGAGTATGTGTCCATGATGGCACCTTCATGAAGTGGGGGCCTCATGAGGCCAAGGAAGTTTTCCCACGCTGAGTTTGGAGGTTGCCCCAAACCACAAGGTCTCCTTCTGCGGGACATTCGAGTCCTGTTGCATGGCTCCAGGACATACCATATGGAAGGACTGGAGAGCAGGGTTCGAAGGATGGATCCCTGTACAGCATGCCTCGCATTCCCATTGGCTATGAGCGACAAGATATGTTTGATCTGCTGCCTCTGGAACACGCGACCCAGGGGGCTGAGTTGAAATGGCCTCTCCTGAGGATGCGTCATAATGTGCGTTTGGGTCCATGGAGACCTTGGAATGTGCTGGTTGTTCAGTGGCCCTGCGGAACTCTCCTACCTGAAGTGTTTGATACATCCCAGTAAGAAAGCTGCCCATGTGGAGATGAGAGAGCTTTGGTTTGGTGCCTCAGAAAAGCCCCATGTGCTGGTCTACGAAAACAGTCCTCTGAGAACGGAAACATGGAAACCAAAGCTAAGGTTCAGATTAGGGCCTGGGGGCCTGTCCATTTCAACCTTCTGTCTCTGGGGACACTGTCTGAGAGTCTAAGTGGAGATAGTTGCTCCGCTGGTGTCAGAGAGCCCCTCTTAGTCCAGGGTGGCCTATACTATTGATGGCCTCAGGGACCTTGGAGCTTTTCCCTAACCTGTAGGGTTGTGGTCAATGGATTGGGCATACTTTCCTTGGAGAGGGCAGGCACAATCTTTTGCTGTTTGGTCCAGAGGCCCTAGCCTGGACGTTGTGTGGGTCCAGGCTGTGGGCACAGAAGTCTGAATACACAAACTCAGCTTAGGAGTGGCGCCTAGGGTATGGCAGGCCGGATGTACAGCCCGAGAGGGAGCTCCTGGGCCTCTGAAACAAGGGCGAGTGGGAGGCGTTCCTTCAGGCTTTTGTCTCTGGATGTTGTGTCCGGGATAGCCGTGGATTGTGGCGGTGGCCTTAGGTACTGTGGACGAGTATCCCTCTCTGGGGATTTGTCCCAGTTCCCAAGAGTTTGGGGTCATTTTGTGGGAAGGGTGGAGTCGTGTTGTCTGGCTCATGGGTCTCTCCAAGAAAGGGATTCCAGAGCAGAGCTCCAGGTACGGGCGGGGCGACTGGAAAATTCAAACCGTGGTGAGGATTGGGTGCATAGGGGCTTGGCAAGCCCCATATGTGGGCTCTTGGTCCAGGCCCTGACAGGCCTTTCTTTGACATCGGGCTCATGCTGAGGGTCACAGTGTGAATTGGTGCCCAAGCAGCACTCAAGTTTGGGCGTGGCATCAGGGGCCATGAAGGTTTCTCCCACCCTGAAGGTGTGACTCCATGCCAAGAGCAAGCTTGACAGCCATGGGGAAGGAGGAGTTCTGTTTTGTGCTTGCTATACCCAGCTGTGTGGAGAATTGATATAATGTCTAGGTTCAGATATCTGAAAACCAAGGTTAGGATGAGGTGACGGCATAAGACCATGGCATGTCCGAAGTGCTGGGTGTGCGGCCAGCTGTCTCCTTGTCTGTCTGGACGTCTGGCTTCAGGCTGTGTCAGGCAGAGCATGAGTGCCCAGAGCAGCCTATCCAGTTCGGGTACTGTCGAGGCCCGAGCAGGTTGATCCTCATCTGGGTTTTCTGGAGAGCCCTACAGGGAAACGTTTTTCTTCCGTTGGGCAGACACTGGGCTGGGTTTTGGTTCTGGAGTTCCTAGTCCAGAGGGCTTGTTTGCCAGGAGTGTGAGGAAGGAAGTCTGAAAACACAAGCTAGCGTGAGGTTTGGGACCGAGGGCACGGCAGGCCCATTCTGCAGAGGCTGAATCGAGATCTCCTGCACTGAGGTCATGTCAACTATGAGACGTGCCTCAGGCTAGAGTTCTTGTCCAGCATGGCCTCTTCCTGAAGGGTGTGGGGGCTTCATGAGGCCAGAAAGTTTTGCCTACGATGGGATTTGTGAACTGCTCCAAAACTGAAGGTTACCTTCTGCACGACAGTCGAGTCCTATTGGATGGTTCCAGGAGGCCTCATATGGAAAGACTCGAGAGCAGGTGTCTAAGCATGGATGCCTGGGAACACCACCTCATATTCCCACTCTTTAGTCAGGACAAGGCAGGCTCAATCTGCGGGCTCCTGGGTGAGCTACCCAGAGGGGAGAGTTGAAATGGACTCTCCTGAAGATGAGTCCTACTGTGGCTTGGTGGCCTGGGAGACCTTGGAATGTGGAGGTGGCTCAGGGACTCTGCAGGATTCTCCAACATGAGGTGTTTGACACGGCTCCAACAAGGAAACTTCCCATGTGGAGACGAGAGGAGTTCTGTTCCGTGCCTCAGGAAAGCCCCATACCCTGTTCTTCGAACCAAAGCCTCTGAGGATTGACACCTGGAAACCAAAGCAAGAGTTGAGACTACGACCTAAAGGACTGTCCGGCTCAACCTTCTATCTCTGTTGACATCTGTGTGCATGCATTCATGGAAGTAGCTGCTTAGCTTGTGTCCTAATGCCCCTGTGAGTCCAGTGAGGCTCCCAGTAGTGGGATGTCCTCGGAGGCCTGAGGTTTCTCATATTCTGGAGGTGTGTGGCCAAAGGAATGGACACAGTTTCCCAGGAGAGAGCAGGCACGGTCCTGTGGTATGGCTCCAGAGGACCCAGCCTAGAGGCTGTGTTTGCCAGGGCTGTGGGGACAGATGTCTGAAAAAGAAAACTTGGCTCAGCTAGGGGTCAATGTAATGGCAGGCCTGATCTCTAGTCCGTGAGGGGAGATCCTCTGGAAATCAAAGTAGGGCAAGTGGGAGGCAGTCACTCAGGATTTTGTCTCTGGGTGTTGCATTTACAGTGTCCGGTCAGGGTAGGGGTTGTCTCAGAGGCCGAGGAAGAGCCTTCCTCTCGGGGGATTGTCCAAGCTCCCAAGTGTTTGTGTTCATTCTGTGGGAATGAAGAGTACTGTTTTCTGCCACAGGGGTCCCCCCAGGAGAGGGACTCTAGAGCACAGCAGTGGGTTCCCTCAACTGGAATACACACCATCTAGTTAGCTCTGGGTGCCTATGGGCATGGCAAGCCCCATATGCGGGCTCTTGGTCCAGTCACTGAGAGGCGTTACTTGAATAAGGTACTCACGCTGAGGGTCACAATGTGTGTTTGTGCCCAAGGCGGCCCTCACGCTTGGGCGTGGCCTCATGGGCCATGCCTTTTTCTCCTACACTGAAGGTTTGACTCACTGCCAGCAGCAAGGTTTCTTGCCATGCGGAAAGAGGGGTTCTGACTTGTGCATCAGGTTCCCCCCTGTGCAGGGATTGGAGATAAGGTCTAGGTTCCGATGACTGAAAACCCAGGTTGGGAATGGATGGTGGCCTAAGGCAGTGGCGGGTCTAATGTGCTGGGTGTGCAGCCAGCTGTGTCGGTGTCTGTTGGAAGGTCTGGGCTCAGGCTATTTGCGACAGAGCATCACTGTTTAAGGTAGCCTATGCAATTGGGGTGTTGCTGAGGGCCAAGCAGTTTGATCCTCATTTGGGGTTTCTGGGCAGCGCCATAGACAATGTTTTTCTCCTGGGAGGCAGGCACAGTGCTTCATTGTGGCCCCACAATTCCCAGTAGGGAGGGTTTGTGGGCCAGGAGTGTGAGGACGGAAGTCTGAAAACACAAGCTAGTGTGAGGATTGGAGCCAAGGGCAGAGCAGGCCCACTCTGCAGAGGCTGAATCAAAATCTCCTGCATCTGAAGTCAGGCTGAGGATCAGACGTTGGCTGAGGCTGGAGTATGTGTCCATGATGGCACCTTCATGAAGTGGGGGCCTCATGAGGCCAAGGAAGTTTTCCCACGCTGAGTTTGGAGGTTGCCCCAAACCACAAGGTTTCCTGCTGCGGGACATTCGAGTCCTGCTGCATGGCTCCAGGACATACCGTATGGAAGGACTGGAGAGCAGGGTTCGAAGGATGGATCCCTGTACAGCATGCCTCGCATTCCCATTGGCTATGAGCGACAAGATATGTTTGATCTGCTGCCTCTGGAACACGCGACCCAGGGGGCTGAGTTGAAATGGCCTCTCCTGAGGATGCGTCATAATGTGCGTTTGGGTCCATGGAGACCAGTTGCTGGTTGTTCAGTGGCCCTGCGGAACTCTCCTACCTGAAGTGTTTGATACATCCCAGTAAGAAAGCTGCCCATGTGGAGATGAGAGAGGTTTGGTTTGGTGCCTCAGAAAAGCCCCATGTGCTGGTCTACGAAAACAGTCCTCTGAGAACGGAAACATGGAAACCAAAGCTAAGGTTCAGATTAGGGCCTGGGGGCCTGTCCATTTCAACCTTCTGTCTCTGGGGACACTGTCTGAGAGTCTAAGTGGAGATAGTTGCTCCGCTGGTGTCAGAGAGCCCCTCTTAGTCCAGGGTGGCCTATACTATTGATGGCCTCAGGGACCTTGGAGCTTTTCCCTAACCTGTAGGGTTGTGGTCAATGGATTGGGCACACTTTCCTTGGAGAGGGCAGGCACAATCTTTCGCTGTTTGGTCCAGAGGCCCTAGCCTGGATGTTGTATGGGTCCAGGCTGTGGGCACAGAAGTCTGAATACACAAACTCAGCTTATGAGTGGCGCCTAGGGTATGGCAGGCCAGATGTACAGCCCGGGAGGGAGCTCCTGGGCCTCTGAAACAAGGGCGAGTGGGAGGCGTTCCTTCAGGCTTTTGTCTCTGGATGTTGTGTCCGGGATAGCCGTGGATTGGAGCGGTGGCCTCAGGTACTGTGGACGAATATCCCTCTCTGGGGATTTGTCCCAGCTCCCAAGAGTTTGGGGTCATTTTGTGGAAAGGGTGGAGTCGTGTTGTCTGGCTCATGGGACTCTCCAAGAAAGGGATTCCAGAGCAGAGCTCCAGGTACGAACGGGGCGACTGGAAAATTCAAACCGTGGTGAGGATTGGGTGCATAGGGGCTTGGCAAGCCCCATATGTGGGCTCTTGGTCCAGGCCCTGACAGGCCTTTCTTTGACATGGGGCTCATGCTGAGGGTCACAGTGTGAATTTGTGCCCAAGCAGCACTCAAGTTTGGGCGTGGCATCAGGGGCCATGAAGGTTTCTCCCACCCTGAAGGTGTGACTCCATGCCAAGAGCAAGCTTGACAGCCATGGGGAAGGAGGAGTTCTGTTTTGTGCTTGCTATACCCAGCTGTGTGGAGAATTGATATAATGTCTAGGTTCAGATATCTGAAAACCAAGGTTAGGATGAGGTGACGGCATAAGACCATGGCGTGTCCGAATTGCTGGGTTTGCGGCCAGCTGTCTCCTTGTCTGTCTGGACGTCTGGCTTCAGGCTGTGTCAGGCAGAGCATGAGTGCCCAGAGCAGCCTATCCAGTTCGGGTACCGTCGAGGCCCGAGCAGGTTGATCCTCATCTGGGTTTTCTGGAGAGCCCCACAGGGAAACGTTTTTCTTCCGTTGGGCAGACACTGGGCTGGGTTTTGGTTCTGGAGTTCCTAGTCCGGAGGGCTTGTTTGCCAGGAGTGTGAGGAAGGAAGTCTGAAAACACAAGCTAGCGTGAGGTTTGGGACCGAGGGCACGGCAGGCCCACTCTGCAGAGGCTGAATCGAGATCTCCTGCACTGAGGTCATGTCAACTATGGACTTGCCTCAGGCTAGAGTTCTTGTCCAGCATGGCCTCTTCCTGAAGGGTGTGGGGGCTTCATGAGGCCAGAAAGATTTGCCTACGATGGGATTTGTGAACTGCTCCAAAACTGAAGGTTACCTTCTGCACGACAGTCGAGTCCTATTGGATGGTTCCAAGAGGCCCCATATGGAAAGACTCGAGAGCAGGTGTCTAAGCATGGATGCCTGGGAACGCCACCTCATATTCCCACTCTTTAGTCAGGACAAGGCAGGCTCAATCTGCGGGCTCCTGAGTGAGCTACCCAGAGGGGAGAGTTGAAATGGACTCTCCTGAAGATGAGTCCTACTATGACTTGGTGGCCTGGGAGACCTTGGAATGTGGAGGTGGCTCAGGGACTCTGCAGGATTCTCCAACATGAGGTATTTGACACGGCTCCAACAAGGAAACTTCCCATGTGGAGACGAGAGGAGTTCTGTTCCGTGCCTCAGGAAAGCCCCATACCCTGTTCTTCGAACCAAAGCCTCTGAGGATTGACACCTGGAAACCAAAGCAAGAGTTGAGACTACGACCTAAAGGACTGTCCGGCTCAACCTTCTATCTCTGTTGACATCTGTGTGCATGCATTCATGGAAGTAGCTGCTTAGCTTGTGTCCTAATGCCCCTGTGAGTCCAGTGAGGCTCCCAGTAGTGGGATGTCCTCGGAGGCCTGAGGTTTCTCATATTCTGGAGGTGTGTGGCCAAAGGAATGGACACAGTTTCCCAGGAGAGAGCAGGCACGGTCCTGTGGTATGGCTCCAGAGGACCCAGCCTAGAGGCTGTGTTTGCCAGGGCTGTGGGGACAGATGTCTGAAAAAGAAAACTTGGCTCAGCTAGGGGTCAATGTAATGGCAGGCCTGATCTCTAGTCCGTGAGGGGAGATCCTCTGGAAATCAAAGTAGGGCAAGTGGGAGGCAGTCACTCAGGATTTTGTCTCTGGGTGTTGCATTTACAGTGTCCGGTCAGGGTAGGGGTTGTCTCAGAGGCCGAGGAAGAGCCTTCCTCTCGGGGGATTGTCCAAGCTCCCAAGTGTTTGTGTTCATTCTGTGGGAATGAAGAGTACTGTTTTCTGCCACAGGGGTCCCCCCAGGAGAGGGACTCTAGAGCACAGCAGTGGGTTCCCTCAACTGGAATACACACCATCTAGTTAGCTCTGGGTGCCTATGGGCATGGCAAGCCCCATATGCGGGCTCTTGGTCCAGTCACTGAGAGGCGTTACTTGAATAAGGTACTCACGCTGAGGGTCACAATGTGTGTTTGTGCCCAAGGCGGCCCTCACGCTTGGGCGTGGCCTCATGGGCCATGCCTTTTTCTCCTACACTGAAGGTTTGACTCACTGCCAGCAGCAAGGTTTCTTGCCATGCGGAAAGAGGGGTTCTGACTTGTGCATCAGGTTCCCCCCTGTGCAGGGATTGGAGATAAGGTCTAGGTTCCGATGACTGAAAACCCAGGTTGGGAATGGATGGTGGCCTAAGGCAGTGGCGGGTCTAATGTGCTGGGTGTGCAGCCAGCTGTGTCGGTGTCTGTTGGAAGGTCTGGGCTCAGGCTATTTGCGACAGAGCATCACTGTTTAAGGTAGCCTATGCAATTGGGGTGTTGCTGAGGGCCAAGCAGTTTGATCCTCATTTGGGGTTTCTGGGCAGCGCCATAGACAATGTTTTTCTCCTGGGAGGCAGGCACAGTGCTTCATTGTGGCCCCACAATTCCCAGTAGGGAGGGTTTGTGGGCCAGGAGTGTGAGGACGGAAGTCTGAAAACACAAGCTAGTGTGAGGATTGGAGCCAAGGGCAGAGCAGGCCCACTCTGCAGAGGCTGAATCAAAATCTCCTGCATCTGAAGTCAGGCTGAGGATCAGACGTTGGCTGAGGCTGGAGTATGTGTCCATGATGGCACCTTCATGAAGTGGGGGCCTCATGAGGCCAAGGAAGTTTTCCCACGCTGAGTTTGGAGGTTGCCCCAAACCACAAGGTTTCCTGCTGCGGGACATTCGAGTCCTGCTGCATGGCTCCAGGACATATCATATGGAAGGACTGGAGAGCAGGGTTCGAAGGATGGATCCCTGTACAGCATGCCTCGCATTCCCATTGGCTATGAGCGACAAGATATGTTTGATCTGCTGCCTCTGGAACACGCGACCCAGGGGGCTGAGTTGAAATGGCCTCTCCTGAGGATGCGTCATAATGTGCGTTTGGCTCCATGGAGACGAGTTGCTGGTTGTTCAGTGGCCCTGCGGAACTGTCCTACCTGAAGTGTTTGATACATCCCAGTAAGAAAGCTGCCCATGTGGAGATGAGAGATGTTTGGTTTGGTGCCTCAGAAAAGCCCCATGTGCTGGTCTACAAAAACAGTCCTCTGAGAACGGAAACATGGAAACCAAAGCTAAGGTTCAGATTAGGGCCTGGGGGCCTGTCCATTTCAACCTTCTGTCTCTGGGGACACTGTCTGAGAGTCTAAGTGGAGATAGTTGCTCCGCTGGTGTCAGAGAGCCCCTCTTAGTCCAGGGTGGCCTATACTATTGATGGCCTCAGGGACCTTGGAGCTTTTCCCTAACCTGTAGGGTTGTGGTCAATGGGTTGGGCACACTTTCCTTGGAGAGGGCAGGCACAATCTTTCGCTGTTTGGTCCAGAGGCCCTAGCCTGGATGTTGTATGGGTCCAGGCTGTGGGCACAGAAGTCTGAATACACAAACTCAGCTTATGAGTGGCGCCTAGGGTATGGCAGGCCAGATGTACAGCCCGGGAGGGAGCTCCTGGGCCTCTGAAACAAGGGCGAGTGGGAGGCGTTCCTTCAGGCTTTTGTCTCTGGATGTTGTGTCCGGGATAGCCGTGGATTGGAGCGGTGGCCTCAGGTACTGTGGACGAATATCCCTCTCTGGGGATTTGTCCCAGCTCCCAAGAGTTTGGGGTCATTTTTTGGAAAGGGTGGAGTCGTGTTGTCTGGCTCATGGGACTCTCCAAGAAAGGGATTCCAGAGCAGAGCTCCAGGTACGGACGGGGCAGCTGGAAAATTCAAACCGTGGTGAGGATTGGGTGCATAGGGGCTTGGCAAGCCCCATATGTGGGCTCTTGGTCCAGGCCCTGACAGGCCTTTCTTTGACATGGGGCTCATGCTGAGGGTCACAGTGTGAATTTGTGCCCAAGCAGCACTCAAGTTTGGGCGTGGCATCAGGGGCCATGAAGGTTTCTCCCACCCTGAAGGTGTGACTCCATGCCAAGAGCAAGCTTGACAGCCATGGGGAAGGAGGAGTTCTGTTTTGTGCTTGCTATACCCAGCTGTGTGGAGAATTGATATAATGTCTAGGTTCAGATATCTGAAAACCAAGGTTAGGATGAGGTGACGGCAAAAGACCATGGCGTGTCCGAAGTGCTGGGTGTGCGGCCAGCTTTCTCCTTGTCTGTCTGGACGTCTGGCTTCAGGCTGTGTCAGGCAGAGCATGAGTGCCCAGAGCAGCCTATCCAGTTCGGGTACCGTCGAGGCCCGAGCAGGTTGATCCTCATCTGGGTTTTCTGGAGAGCCCCACAGGGAAACGTTTTTCTTCCGTTGGGCAGACACTGGGCTGGGTTTTGGTTCTGGAGTTCCTAGTCCGGAGGGCTTGTTTGCCAGGAGTGTGAGGAAGGAAGTCTGAAAACACAAGCTAGCGTGAGGTTTGGGCCCGAGGGCACGGCAGGCCCACTCTGCAGAGGCTGAATCGAGATCTCCTGCACTGAGGTCATGTCAACTATGAGACGTGCCTCAGGCTAGAGTTCTTGTCCAGCATGGCCTCTTCCTGAAGGGTGTGGGGGCTTCATGAGGCCAGAAAGTTTTGCCTACGATGGGATTTGTGAACTGCTCCAAAACTGAAGGTTACCTTCTGAACGACAGTCGAGTCCTATTGGATGGTTCCAAGAGGCCCCATATGGAAAGACTCGAGAGCAGGTGTCTAAGCAAGGATGCCTGGGAACGCCACCTCATATTCCCACTCTTTAGTCAGGAAAAGGCAGGCTCAATCTGCGGGCTCCTGGGTGAGCTACCCAGAGGGGAGAGTTGAAATGGACTCTCCTGAAGATGAGTCCTACTGTGGCTTGGTGGCCTGGGAGACCTTGGAATGTGGAGGTGGCTCAGGGACTCTGCAGGATTCTCCAACATGAGGTGTTTGACACGGCTCCAACAAGGAAACTTCCCATGTGGAGACGAGAGGAGTTCTGTTCCGTGCCTCAGGAAAGCCCCATACCCTGTTCTTCGAACCAAAGCCTCTGAGGAGTGACACCTGGAAACCAAAGCAAGAGTTGAGACTACGGCCTAAAGGCCTGTCCGGCTCAACCTTCTATCTCTGTTGACATCTGTGTGCATGCATTCATGGAATAGCGGCTCAGCTTGTGTCCGAATGCCCCTGTGAGTCCAGTGAGGCTCCCAGTAGTGGGATGTCCTCGGAGGCCTTGATGTTTCTCATATTCTGGAGGTGTGTGGCCAAAGGAATGGACACAGTTTCCCAGGAGAAAGTAGGCACGGTCCTGTGGTATGGCTCCAGAGGACCCAGCCTAAAGACTGTTTACCAGGGCTGTGGGGACAGATGTCTGAAAAAGCAAACTTGGCTCAGCTAGGGGCCAATGTAATGGCAGGCCTGATCTCTAGTCCGTGAGGGGAGATCCTCTGGAAATCAAAGTAGGGCAAGTGGGAGGCAGTCACTCAGGATTTTCTCTCTGGGTGTTGCGTTTACAGTGTCCGGTCAAAGTAGGTGTTGTCTCACAGGCGAGGAAGAGCCTTCCTCTCGGGGGATTGTCCAAGTTCCCAAGTGTTTGTGTTCATTCTGTGGGAATGAAGAGTACTGTTTTCTGCCACAGGGGACCCCCCAGGAGAGGGACTCTAGAGCACAGCAGTGGGTTCCCTCAACTGGAATACACACCATCTAGTTAGTCCTGGGTGCCTATGGGCATGGCAAGCCACATATGCGGGCTCTTTGTTCAGTCACTGAGAGGCGTTACTTGAATAAGGTACTCACGCTGAGGGTCACAATGTGTGTTTGTGCCCAAGGCGGCCCTCACGCTTGGGCGTGGCCTCATGGGCCATGCCGTTTTCTCCTACACTGAAGGTTTGACTCACTGCCAGCAGCAAGGTTTCTTGCCATGGGGAAGGAGGGGTTCTGACTTGTGCATCAGGTTCCCCCCTGTGCAGGGATTGGAGATAAGGTTTAGGTTCCGATGACTGAAAACCCAGGTTGGGAATGGATGGTGGCCTAAGGCAGTGGCGGGTCCAATGTGGTGGGTGTGCAGCCAGCTGTGTCGGTGTCTGTTGGATGGTCTGGGCTCACTATTTGCGACAGAGCATCACTGTTTAAGGTAGCCTATGCAATTGGGGTGTTGCCGAGGGCCAAGCAGTTTGATCCTCATTTGGGGTTTCTGGGCAGCGCCATAGACAATGTTTTTCTCCTGGGAGGCAGGCACAGTGCTTCATTGTGGCCCCAGAATTCCCAGTAGGGAGGGTTTGTGGGCCAGGAGTGTGAGGACGGAAGTCTGAAAACACAAGCTAGTGTGAGGATTGGAGCCAAGGGCAGAGCAGGCCCACTCTGCAGAGGCTGAATCAAAATCTCCTGCATCTGAAGTCAGGCTGAGGATCAGACGTTGGCTGAGGCTGGAGTATGTGTCCATGATGGCACCTTCATGAAGTGGGGGCCTCATGAGGCCAAGGAAGTTTTCCCACGCTGAGTTTGGAGGTTGCCCCAAACCACAAGGTCTCCTTCTGCAGGACATTCGAGTCCTGTTGCATGGCTCCAGGACATACCATATGGAAGGACTGGAGAGCAGGGTTCGAAGGATGGATCCCTGTACAGCATGCCTCGCATTCCCATTGGCTATTAGCGACAAGATATGTTTGATCTGCTGCCTCTGGAACACGCGACCCAGGGGGCTGAGTTGAAATGGCCTCTCCTGAGGATGCGTCATAATGTGCGTTTGGGTCCATGGAGACCTTGGAATGTGCTGGTTGTTCAGTGGCCCTGCGGAACTCTCCTACCTGAAGTGTTTGATACATCCCAGTAAGAAAGCTGCCCATGTGGAGATGAGAGAGCTTTGGTTTGGTGCCTCAGAAAAGCCCCATGTGCTGGTCTACGAAAACAGTCCTCTGAGAACGGAAACATGGAAACCAAAGCTAAGGTTCAGATTAGGGCCTGGGGGCCTGTCCATTTCAACCTTCTGTCTCTGGGGACACTGTCTGAGAGTCTAAGTGGAGATAGTTGCTCCGCTGGTGTCAGAGAGCCCCTCTTAGTCCAGGGTGGCCTATACTATTGATGGCCTCAGGGACCTTGGAGCTTTTCCCTAACCTGTAGGGTTGTGGTCAATGGATTGGGCATACTTTCCTTGGAGAGGGCAGGCACAATCTTTTGCTGTTTGGTCCAGAGGCCCTAGCCTGGACGTTGTGTGGGTCCAGGCTGTGGGCACAGAAGTCTGAATACACAAACTCAGCTTATGAGTTGCGCCTAGGGTATGGCAGGCCGGATGTACAGCCCGAGAGGGAGCTCCTGGGCCTCTGAAACAAGGGCGAGTGGGAGGCGTTCCTTCAGGCTTTTGTCTCTGGATGTTGTGTCCGGGATAGCCGTGGATTGTGGCGGTGGCCTTAGGTACTGTGGACGAGTATCCCTCTCTGGGGATTTGTCCCAGTTCCCAAGAGTTTGGGGTCATTTTGTGGGAAGGGTGGAGTCGTGTTGTCTGGCTCATGGGTCTCTCCAAGAAAGGGATTCCAGAGCAGAGCTCCAGGTACGGGCGGGGCGACTGGAAAATTCAAACCGTGGTGAGGATTGGGTGCATAGGGGCTTGGCAAGCCCCATATGTGGGCTCTTGGTCCAGGCCCTGACAGGCCTTTCTTTGACATCGGGCTCATGCTGAGGGTCACAGTGTGAATTGGTGCCCAAGCAGCACTCAAGTTTGGGCGTGGCATCAGGGGCCATGAAGGTTTCTCCCACCCTGAAGGTGTGACTCCATGCCAAGAGCAAGCTTGACAGCCATGGGGAAGGAGGAGTTCTGTTTTGTGCTTGCTATACCCAGCTGTGTGGAGAATTGATATAATGTCTAGGTTCAGATATCTGAAAACCAAGGTTAGGATGAGGTGACGGCATAAGACCATGGCATGTCCGAAGTGCTGGGTGTGCGGCCAGCTGTCTCCTTGTCTGTCTGGACGTCTGGCTTCAGGCTGTGTCAGGCAGAGCATGAGTGCCCAGAGCAGCCTATCCAGTTCGGGTACTGTCGAGGCCCGAGCAGGTTGATCCTCATCTGGGTTTTCTGGAGAGCCCTACAGGGAAACGTTTTTCTTCCGTTGGGCAGACACTGGGCTGGGTTTTGGTTCTGGAGTTCCTAGTCCAGAGGGCTTGTTTGCCAGGAGTGTGAGGAAGGAAGTCTGAAAACACAAGCTAGCGTGAGGTTTGGGCCCGAGGGCACGGCAGGCCCACTCTGCAGAGGCTGAATCGAGATCTCCTGCACTGAGGTCATGTCAACTATGAGACGTGCCTCAGGCTAGAGTTCTTGTCCAGCATGGCCTCTTCCTGAAGGGTGTGGGGGCTTCATGAGGCCAGAAAGTTTTGCCTACGATGGGATTTGTGAACTGCTCCAAAACTGAAGGTTACCTTCTGAACGACAGTCGAGTCCTATTGGATGGTTCCAAGAGGCCCCATATGGAAAGACTCGAGAGCAGGTGTCTAAGCAAGGATGCCTGGGAACGCCACCTCATATTCCCACTCTTTAGTCAGGAAAAGGCAGGCTCAATCTGCGGGCTCCTGGGTGAGCTACCCAGAGGGGAGAGTTGAAATGGACTCTCCTGAAGATGAGTCCTACTGTGGCTTGGTGGCCTGGGAGACCTTGGAATGTGGAGGTGGCTCAGGGACTCTGCAGGATTCTCCAACATGAGGTGTTTGACACGGCTCCAACAAGGAAACTTCCCATGTGGAGACGAGAGGAGTTCTGTTCCGTGCCTCAGGAAAGCCCCATACCCTGTTCTTCGAACCAAAGCCTCTGAGGAGTGACACCTGGAAACCAAAGCAAGAGTTGAGACTACGGCCTAAAGGCCTGTCCGGCTCAACCTTCTATCTCTGTTGACATCTGTGTGCATGCATTCATGGAATAGCGGCTCAGCTTGTGTCCGAATGCCCCTGTGAGTCCAGTGAGGCTCCCAGTAGTGGGATGTCCTCGGAGGCCTTGATGTTTCTCATATTCTGGAGGTGTGTGGCCAAAGGAATGGACACAGTTTCCCAGGAGAAAGTAGGCACGGTCCTGTGGTATGGCTCCAGAGGACCCAGCCTAAAGACTGTTTACCAGGGCTGTGGGGACAGATGTCTGAAAAAGCAAACTTGGCTCAGCTAGGGGCCAATGTAATGGCAGGCCTGATCTCTAGTCCGTGAGGGGAGATCCTCTGGAAATCAAAGTAGGGCAAGTGGGAGGCAGTCACTCAGGATTTTCTCTCTGGGTGTTGCGTTTACAGTGTCCGGTCAAAGTAGGTGTTGTCTCACAGGCGAGGAAGAGCCTTCCTCTCGGGGGATTGTCCAAGTTCCCAAGTGTTTGTGTTCATTCTGTGGGAATGAAGAGTACTGTTTTCTGCCACAGGGGACCCCCCAGGAGAGGGACTCTAGAGCACAGCAGTGGGTTCCCTCAACTGGAATACACACCATCTAGTTAGTCCTGGGTGCCTATGGGCATGGCAAGCCACATATGCGGGCTCTTTGTTCAGTCAGTGAGAGGCGTTACTTGAATAAGGTACTCACGCTGAGGGTCACAATGTGTGTTTGTGCCCAAGGCGGCCCTCACGCTTGGGCGTGGCCTCATGGGCCATGCCGTTTTCTCCTACACTGAAGGTTTGACTCACTGCCAGCAGCAAGGTTTCTTGCCATGGGGAAGGAGGGGTTCTGACTTGTGCATCAGGTTCCCCCCTGTGCAGGGATTGGAGATAAGGTTTAGGTTCCGATGACTGAAAACCCAGGTTGGGAATGGATGGTGGCCTAAGGCAGTGGCGGGTCCAATGTGGTGGGTGTGCAGCCAGCTGTGTCGGTGTCTGTTGGATGGTCTGGGCTCACTATTTGCGACAGAGCATCACTGTTTAAGGTAGCCTATGCAATTGGGGTGTTGCCGAGGGCCAAGCAGTTTGATCCTCATTTGGGGTTTCTGGGCAGCGCCATAGACAATGTTTTTCTCCTGGGAGGCAGGCACAGTGCTTCATTGTGGCCCCAGAATTCCCAGTAGGGAGGGTTTGTGGGCCAGGAGTGTGAGGACGGAAGTCTGAAAACACAAGCTAGTGTGAGGATTGGAGCCAAGGGCAGAGCAGGCCCACTCTGCAGAGGCTGAATCAAAATCTCCTGCATCTGAAGTCAGGCTGAGGATCAGACGTTGGCTGAGGCTGGAGTATGTGTCCATGATGGCACCTTCATGAAGTGGGGGCCTCATGAGGCCAAGGAAGTTTTCCCACGCTGAGTTTGGAGGTTGCCCCAAACCACAAGGTCTCCTTCTGCAGGACATTCGAGTCCTGTTGCATGGCTCCAGGACATACCATATGGAAGGACTGGAGAGCAGGGTTCGAAGGATGGATCCCTGTACAGCATGCCTCGCATTCCCATTGGCTATTAGCGACAAGATATGTTTGATCTGCTGCCTCTGGAACACGCGACCCAGGGGGCTGAGTTGAAATGGCCTCTCCTGAGGATGCGTCATAATGTGCGTTTGGGTCCATGGAGACCTTGGAATGTGCTGGTTGTTCAGTGGCCCTGCGGAACTCTCCTACCTGAAGTGTTTGATACATCCCAGTAAGAAAGCTGCCCATGTGGAGATGAGAGAGCTTTGGTTTGGTGCCTCAGAAAAGCCCCATGTGCTGGTCTACGAAAACAGTCCTCTGAGAACGGAAACATGGAAACCAAAGCTAAGGTTCAGATTAGGGCCTGGGGGCCTGTCCATTTCAACCTTCTGTCTCTGGGGACACTGTCTGAGAGTCTAAGTGGAGATAGTTGCTCCGCTGGTGTCAGAGAGCCCCTCTTAGTCCAGGGTGGCCTATACTATTGATGGCCTCAGGGACCTTGGAGCTTTTCCCTAACCTGTAGGGTTGTGGTCAATGGATTGGGCATACTTTCCTTGGAGAGGGCAGGCACAATCTTTTGCTGTTTGGTCCAGAGGCCCTAGCCTGGACGTTGTGTGGGTCCAGGCTGTGGGCACAGAAGTCTGAATACACAAACTCAGCTTATGAGTTGCGCCTAGGGTATGGCAGGCCGGATGTACAGCCCGAGAGGGAGCTCCTGGGCCTCTGAAACAAGGGCGAGTGGGAGGCGTTCCTTCAGGCTTTTGTCTCTGGATGTTGTGTCCGGGATAGCCGTGGATTGTGGCGGTGGCCTTAGGTACTGTGGACGAGTATCCCTCTCTGGGGATTTGTCCCAGTTCCCAAGAGTTTGGGGTCATTTTGTGGGAAGGGTGGAGTCGTGTTGTCTGGCTCATGGGTCTCTCCAAGAAAGGGATTCCAGAGCAGAGCTCCAGGTACGGGCGGGGCGACTGGAAAATTCAAACCGTGGTGAGGATTGGGTGCATAGGGGCTTGGCAAGCCCCATATGTGGGCTCTTGGTCCAGGCCCTGACAGGCCTTTCTTTGACATCGGGCTCATGCTGAGGGTCACAGTGTGAATTGGTGCCCAAGCAGCACTCAAGTTTGGGCGTGGCATCAGGGGCCATGAAGGTTTCTCCCACCCTGAAGGTGTGACTCCATGCCAAGAGCAAGCTTGACAGCCATGGGGAAGGAGGAGTTCTGTTTTGTGCTTGCTATACCCAGCTGTGTGGAGAATTGATATAATGTCTAGGTTCAGATATCTGAAAACCAAGGTTAGGATGAGGTGACGGCATAAGACCATGGCATGTCCGAAGTGCTGGGTGTGCGGCCAGCTGTCTCCTTGTCTGTCTGGACGTCTGGCTTCAGGCTGTGTCAGGCAGAGCATGAGTGCCCAGAGCAGCCTATCCAGTTCGGGTACTGTCGAGGCCCGAGCAGGTTGATCCTGATCTGGGTTTTCTGGAGAGCCCTACAGGGAAACATTTTTCTTCCGTTGGGCAGACACTGGGCTGGGTTTTGGTTCTGGAGTTCCTAGTCCAGAGGGCTTGTTTGCCAGGAGTGTGAGGAAGGAAGTCTGAAAACACAAGCTAGCGTGAGGTTTGGGACCGAGGGCACGGCAGGCCCATTCTGCAGAGGCTGAATCGAGATCTCCTGCACTGAGGTCATGTCAACTATGAGACGTGCCTCAGGCTAGAGTTCTTGTCCAGCATGGCCTCTTCCTTAGGGTGTGGGGGCTTCATGAGGCCAGAAAGTTTTGCCTACGATGGGATTTGTGAACTGCTCCAAAACTGAAGGTTACCTTCTGCACGACAGTCGAGTCCTATTGGATGGTTCCAGGAGGCCTCATATGGAAAGACTCGAGAGCAGGTGTCTAAGCATGGATGCCTGGGAACACCACCTCATATTCCCACTCTTTAGTCAGGACAAGGCAGGCTCAATCTGCGGGCTCCTGGGTGAGCTACCCAGAGGGGAGAGTTGAAATGGACTCTCCTGAAGATGAGTCCTACTGTGGCTTGGTGGCCTGGGAGACCTTGGAATGTGGAGGTGGCTCAGGGACTCTGCAGGATTCTCCAACATGAGGTGTTTGACACGGCTCCAACAAGGAAACTTCCCATGTGGAGACGAGAGGAGTTCTGTTCCGTGCCTCAGGAAAGCCCCATACCCTGTTCTTCGAACCAAAGCCTCTGAGGAGTGACACCTGGAAACCAAAGCAAGAGTTGAGACTACGGCCTAAAGGCCTGTCCGGCTCAACCTTCTATCTCTGTTGACATCTGTGTGCATGCATTCATGGATGTAGCTGCTCAGCTTGTGTCCGAATGCCCCTGTGAGTCCAGTGTGGCTCCCAGTAGTGGGATGTCCTCGGAGGCCTTGAGTTTTCTCATATTCTGGAGGTGTGTGGCCAATGGAATGGACACAGTTTCCCAGGAGAGAGCAGGCATGGTCCTGTGGTATGGCTCCAGAGGACCCAGCCAAGAGACTGTGTTTGCCAGGGCTGTGGGGACAGATGTCTGAAAAAGCAAACTTGGCTCAGCTAGGGGCCAATGTAATGGCATGCCTGATCTCTAGTCCGTGAGGGGAGATCCTCTGGAAATCAAAGTAGGGCAAGTGGAAGGCAGTCACTCAGTATTTTGTCTCTGGGTGTTGCGTTTACAGTGTCCGGTCAGGGTAGGGGTTGTCTCAGAGGCCGAGGAAGAGCCTTCCTCTCGGGGGATTGTCCAAGCTCCCAAGTGTTTGTGTTCATTCTGAGGGAATGAACAGTACTGTTTTCTGCCACAGGGGACCCCCCAGGAGAGGGACTCTAGAGCACAGCAGTGGGTTCCCTCAACTGGAATACACACCATCTAGTTAGTCCTGGGTGCCTATGGGCATGGCAAGCCACATATGCGGGCTCTTGGTCCAGTCACTGAGAGGCGTTACTTGAATAAGGTACTCACGCTGAGGGTCACAATGTGTGTTTGTGCCCAAGGCGGCCCTCACGCTTGGGCGTGGCCTCATGGGCCATGCCGTTTTCTCCTACACTGAAGGTTTGACTCACTGGCAGCAGCAAGGTTTCTTGCCATGGGGAAGGAGGGGTTCTGACTTGTGCATCAGGTTCCCCCCTGTGCAGGGATTGGAGATGAGGTCTAGGTTCCGATGACTGAAAACCCAGGTTGGGAATGGATGGTGGCCTAAGGCAGTGGCGGGTCCAATGTGCTGGGTGTGCAGCCAGCTGTGTCGGTGTCTGTTGGAAGGTCTGGGCTCAGGCTATTTGCGACAGAGCATCACTGTTTAAGGTAGCCTATGCAATTGGGGTGTTGCTGAGGGCCAAGCAGTTTGATCCTCATTTGGGGTTTCTGGGCAGCGCCATAGACAATGTTTTTCTCCTGGGAGGCAGGCACAGTGCTTCATTGTGGCCCCAGAATTCCCAGTAGGGAGGGTTTGTGGGCCAGGAGTGTGAGGACGGAAGTCTGAAAACACAAGCTAGTGTGAGGATTGGAGCCAAGGGCAGAGCAGGCCCACTCTGCAGAGGCTGAATCAAAATCTCCTGCATCTGAAGTCAGGCTGAGGATCAGACGTTGGCTGAGGCTGGAGTATGTGTCCATGATGGCACCTTCATGAAGTGGGGGCCTCATGAGGCCAAGGAAGTTTTCCCACGCTGAGTTTGGAGGTTGCCCCAAACCACAAGGTTTCCTTCTGCGGGACATTCGCGTCCTGTTGCATGGCTCCAGGACATACCGTATGGAAGGACTGGAGAGCAGGGTTCGAAGGATGGATCCCTGTACAGCATGCCTCGCATTCCCATTGGCTATTAGCGACAAGATATGTTTGATCTGCTGCCTCTGGAACACGCGACCCAGGGGGCTGAGTTGAAATGGCCTCTCCTGAGGATGCGTCATAATGTGCGTTTGGGTCCATGGAGACCTTGGAATGTGCTGGTTGTTCAGTGGCCCTGCGGAACTCTCCTACCTGAAGTGTTTGATACATCCCAGTAAGAAAGCTGCCCATGTGGAGATGAGAGAGCTTTGGTTTGGTGCCTCAGAAAAGCCCCATGTGCTGGTCTACAAAAACAGTCCTCTGAGAACGGAAACATGGAAACCAAAGCTAAGGTTCAGATTAGGGCCTGGGGGCCTGTCCATTTCAACCTTCTGTCTCTGGGGACACTGTCTGAGAGTCTAAGTGGAGATAGTTGCTCCGCTGGTGTCAGAGAGCCCCTCTTAGTCCAGGGTGGCCTATACTATTGATGGCCTCAGGGACCTTGGAGCTTTTCCCTAACCTGTAGGGTTGTGGTCAATGGATTGGGCATACTTTCCTTGGAGAGGGCAGGCACAATCTTTTGCTGTTTGGTCCAGAGGCCCTAGCCTGGACGTTGTGTGGGTCCAGGCTGTGGGCACAGAAGTCTGAATACACAAACTCAGCTTATGAGTTGCGCCTAGGGTATGGCAGGCCGGATGTACAGCCCGAGAGGGAGCTCCTGGGCCTCTGAAACAAGGGCGAGTGGGAGGCGTTCCTTCAGGCTTTTGTCTCTGGATGTTGTGTCCGGGATAGCCGTGGATTGTGGCGGTGGCCTTAGGTACTGTGGACGAGTATCCCTCTCTGGGGATTTGTCCCAGTTCCCAAGAGTTTGGGGTCATTTTGTGGGAAGGGTGGAGTCGTGTTGTCTGGCTCATGGGTCTCTCCAAGAAAGGGATTCCAGAGCAGAGCTCCAGGTACGGGCGGGGCGACTGGAAAATTCAAACCGTGGTGAGGATTGGGTGCATAGGGGCTTGGCAAGCCCCATATGTGGGCTCTTGGTCCAGGCCCTGACAGGCCTTTCTTTGACATCGGGCTCATGCTGAGGGTCACAGTGTGAATTGGTGCCCAAGCAGCACTCAAGTTTGGGCGTGGCATCAGGGGCCATGAAGGTTTCTCCCACCCTGAAGGTGTGACTCCATGCCAAGAGCAAGCTTGACAGCCATGGGGAAGGAGGAGTTCTGTTTTGTGCTTGCTATACCCAGCTGTGTGGAGAATTGATATAATGTCTAGGTTCAGATATCTGAAAACCAAGGTTAGGATGAGGTGACGGCATAAGACCATGGCATGTCCGAAGTGCTGGGTGTGCGGCCAGCTGTCTCCTTGTCTGTCTGGACGTCTGGCTTCAGGCTGTGTCAGGCAGAGCATGAGTGCCCAGAGCAGCCTATCCAGTTCGGGTACTGTCGAGGCCCGAGCAGGTTGATCCTCATCTGGGTTTTCTGGAGAGCCCTACAGGGAAACATTTTTCTTCCGTTGGGCAGACACTGGGCTGGGTTTTGGTTCTGGAGTTCCTAGTCCAGAGGGCTTGTTTGCCAGGAGTGTGAGGAAGGAAGTCTGAAAACACAAGCTAGCGTGAGGTTTGGGACCGAGGGCACGGCAGGCCCATTCTGCAGAGGCTGAATCGAGATCTCCTGCACTGAGGTCATGTCAACTATGAGACGTGCCTCAGGCTAGAGTTCTTGTCCAGCATGGCCTCTTCCTTAGGGTGTGGGGGCTTCATGAGGCCAGAAAGTTTTGCCTACGATGGGATTTGTGAACTGCTCCAAAACTGAAGGTTACCTTCTGCACGACAGTCGAGTCCTATTGGATGGTTCCAGGAGGCCTCATATGGAAAGACTCGAGAGCAGGTGTCTAAGCATGGATGCCTGGGAACACCACCTCATATTCCCACTCTTTAGTCAGGACAAGGCAGGCTCAATCTGCGGGCTCCTGGGTGAGCTACCCAGAGGGGAGAGTTGAAATGGACTCTCCTGAAGATGAGTCCTACTGTGGCTTGGTGGCCTGGGAGACCTTGGAATGTGGAGGTGGCTCAGGGACTCTGCAGGATTCTCCAACATGAGGTGTTTGACACGGCTCCAACAAGGAAACTTCCCATGTGGAGACGAGAGGAGTTCTGTTCCGTGCCTCAGGAAAGCCCCATACCCTGTTCTTCGAACCAAAGCCTCTGAGGAGTGACACCTGGAAACCAAAGCAAGAGTTGAGACTACGGCCTAAAGGCCTGTCCGGCTCAACCTTCTATCTCTGTTGACATCTGTGTGCATGCATTCATGGATGTAGCTGCTCAGCTTGTGTCCGAATGCCCCTGTGAGTCCAGTGTGGCTCCCAGTAGTGGGATGTCCTCGGAGGCCTTGAGTTTTCTCATATTCTGGAGGTGTGTGGCCAATGGAATGGACACAGTTTCCCAGGAGAGAGCAGGCATGGTCCTGTGGTATGGCTCCAGAGGACCCAGCCAAGAGACTGTGTTTGCCAGGGCTGTGGGGACAGATGTCTGAAAAAGCAAACTTGGCTCAGCTAGGGGCCAATGTAATGGCATGCCTGATCTCTAGTCCGTGAGGGGAGATCCTCTGGAAATCAAAGTAGGGCAAGTGGAAGGCAGTCACTCAGTATTTTGTCTCTGGGTGTTGCGTTTACAGTGTCCGGTCAGGGTAGGGGTTGTCTCAGAGGCCGAGGAAGAGCCTTCCTCTCGGGGGATTGTCCAAGCTCCCAAGTGTTTGTGTTCATTCTGAGGGAATGAACAGTACTGTTTTCTGCCACAGGGGACCCCCCAGGAGAGGGACTCTAGAGCACAGCAGTGGGTTCCCTCAACTGGAATACACACCATCTAGTTAGTCCTGGGTGCCTATGGGCATGGCAAGCCACATATGCGGGCTCTTGGTCCAGTCACTGAGAGGCGTTACTTGAATAAGGTACTCACGCTGAGGGTCACAATGTGTGTTTGTGCCCAAGGCGGCCCTCACGCTTGGGCGTGGCCTCATGGGCCATGCCGTTTTCTCCTACACTGAAGGTTTGACTCACTGGCAGCAGCAAGGTTTCTTGCCATGGGGAAGGAGGGGTTCTGACTTGTGCATCAGGTTCCCCCCTGTGCAGGGATTGGAGATGAGGTCTAGGTTCCGATGACTGAAAACCCAGGTTGGGAATGGATGGTGGCCTAAGGCAGTGGCGGGTCCAATGTGCTGGGTGTGCAGCCAGCTGTGTCGGTGTCTGTTGGAAGGTCTGGGCTCAGGCTATTTGCGACAGAGCATCACTGTTTAAGGTAGCCTATGCAATTGGGGTGTTGCTGAGGGCCAAGCAGTTTGATCCTCATTTGGGGTTTCTGGGCAGCGCCATAGACAATGTTTTTCTCCTGGGAGGCAGGCACAGTGCTTCATTGTGGCCCCAGAATTCCCAGTAGGGAGGGTTTGTGGGCCAGGAGTGTGAGGACGGAAGTCTGAAAACACAAGCTAGTGTGAGGATTGGAGCCAAGGGCAGAGCAGGCCCACTCTGCAGAGGCTGAATCAAAATCTCCTGCATCTGAAGTCAGGCTGAGGATCAGACGTTGGCTGAGGCTGGAGTATGTGTCCATGATGGCACCTTCATGAAGTGGGGGCCTCATGAGGCCAAGGAAGTTTTCCCACGCTGAGTTTGGAGGTTGCCCCAAACCACAAGGTTTCCTTCTGCGGGACATTCGCGTCCTGTTGCATGGCTCCAGGACATACCGTATGGAAGGACTGGAGAGCAGGGTTCGAAGGATGGATCCCTGTACAGCATGCCTCGCATTCCCATTGGCTATTAGCGACAAGATATGTTTGATCTGCTGCCTCTGGAACACGCGACCCAGGGGGCTGAGTTGAAATGGCCTCTCCTGAGGATGCGTCATAATGTGCGTTTGGGTCCATGGAGACCAGTTGCTGGTTGTTCAGTGGCCCTGCGGAACTGTCCTACCTGAAGTGTTTGATACATCCCAGTAAGAAAGCTGCCCATGTGGAGATGAGAGAGGTTTGGTTTGGTGCCTCAGAAAAGCCCCATGTGCTGGTCTACGAAAACAGTCCTCTGAGAACGGAAACATGGAAACCAAAGCTAAGGTTCAGATTAGGGCCTGGGGGCCTGTCCATTTCAACCTTCTGTCTCTGGGGACACTGTCTGAGAGTCTAAGTGGAGATAGTTGCTCCGCTGGTGTCCGAGAGCCCCTCTTAGTCCAGGGTGGCCTATACTATTGATGGCCTCAGGGACCTTGGAGCTTTTCCCTAACCTGTCGGGTTGTGGTCAATGGATTGGGCACACTTTCCTTGGAGAGGGCAGGCACAATCTTTCGCTGTTTGGTCCAGAGGCCCTAGCCTGGATGTTGCATGGGTCCAGGCTGTGGGCACAGAAGTCTGAATACACAAACTCAGCTTATGAGTGGCGCCTAGGGTATGGCAGGCCAGATGTACAGCCCGGGAGGGAGCTCCTGGGCCTCTGAAACAAGGGCGAGTGGGAGGCGTTCCTTCAGGCTTTTGTCTCTGGATGTTGTGTCCGGGATAGCCGTGGATTGGAGCGGTGGCCTCAGGTACTGTGGACGAATATCCCTCTCTGGGGATTTGTCCCAGCTCCCAAGAGTTTGGGGTCATTTTTTGGAAAGGGTGGAGTCGTGTTGTCTGGCTCATGGGACTCTCCAAGAAAGGGATTCCAGAGCAGAGCTCCAGGTACGGACGGGGCAACTGGAAAATTCAAACCGTGGTGAGGATTGGGTGCATAGGGGCTTGGCAAGCCCCATATGTGGGCTCTTGGTCCAGGCCCTGACAGGCCTTTCTTTGACATGGGGCTCATGCTGAGGGTCACAGTGTGAATTTGTGCCCAAGCAGCACTCAAGTTTGGGCGTGGCATCAGGGGCCATGAAGGTTTCTCCCACCCTGAAGGTGTGACTCCATGCCAAGAGCAAGCTTGACAGCCATGGGGAAGGAGGAGTTCTGTTTTGTGCTTGCTATACCCAGCTGTGTGGAGAATTGATATAATGTCTAGGTTCAGATATCTGAAAACCAAGGTTAGGATGAGGTGACGGCAAAAGACCATGGCGTGTCCGAAGTGCTGGGTGTGCGGCCAGCTTTCTCCTTGTCTGTCTGGACGTCTGGCTTCAGGCTGTGTCAGGCAGAGCATGAGTGCCCAGAGCAGCCTATCCAGTTCGGGTACCGTCGAGGCCCGAGCAGGTTGATCCTCATCTGGGTTTTCTGGAGAGCCCCACAGGGAAACGTTTTTCTTCCGTTGGGCAGACACTGGGCTGGGTTTTGGTTCTGGAGTTCCTAGTCCGGAGGGCTTGTTTGCCAGGAGTGTGAGGAAGGAAGTCTGAAAACACAAGCTAGCGTGAGGTTTGGGCCCGAGGGCACGGCAGGCCCACTCTGCAGAGGCTGAATCGAGATCTCCTGCACTGAGGTCATGTCAACTATGAGACGTGCCTCAGGCTAGAGTTCTTGTCCAGCATGGCCTCTTCCTGAAGGGTGTGGGGGCTTCATGAGGCCAGAAAGTTTTGCCTACGATGGGATTTGTGAACTGCTCCAAAACTGAAGGTTACCTTCTGAACGACAGTCGAGTCCTATTGGATGGTTCCAAGAGGCCCCATATGGAAAGACTCGAGAGCAGGTGTCTAAGCAAGGATGCCTGGGAACGCCACCTCATATTCCCACTCTTTAGTCAGGAAAAGGCAGGCTCAATCTGCGGGCTCCTGGGTGAGCTACCCAGAGGGGAGAGTTGAAATGGACTCTCCTGAAGATGAGTCCTACTGTGGCTTGGTGGCCTGGGAGACCTTGGAATGTGGAGGTGGCTCAGGGACTCTGCAGGATTCTCCAACATGAGGTGTTTGACACGGCTCCAACAAGGAAACTTCCCATGTGGAGACGAGAGGAGTTCTGTTCCGTGCCTCAGGAAAGCCCCATACCCTGTTCTTCGAACCAAAGCCTCTGAGGAGTGACACCTGGAAACCAAAGCAAGAGTTGAGACTACGGCCTAAAGGCCTGTCCGGCTCAACCTTCTATCTCTGTTGACATCTGTGTGCATGCATTCATGGATGTAGCTGCTCAGCTTGTGTCCGAATGCCCCTGTGAGTCCAGTGAGGCTCCCAGTAGTGGGATGTCCTCGGAGGCCTTGATGTTTCTCATATTCTGGAGGTGTGTGGCCAAAGGAATGGACACAGTTTCCCAGGAGAAAGTAGGCACGGTCCTATGGTATGGCTCCAGAGGACCCAGCCTAAAGACTGTTTACCAGGGCTGTGGGGACAGATGTCTGAAAAAGCAAACTTGGCTCAGCTAGGGGCCAATGTAATGGCAGGCCTGATCTCTAGTCCGTGAGGGGAGATCATCTGGAAATCAAAGTAGGGCAAGTGGGAGGCAGTCACTCAGGATTTTCTCTCTGGTTGTTGCGTTTACAGTGTCCGGTCAGGGTAGGTGTTGTCTCAGAGGCGAGGAAGAGCCTTCCTCTCGGGGGATTGTCCAAGTTCCCAAGTGTTTGTGTTCATTCTGTGGGAATGAAGAGTACTGTTTTCTGCCACAGGGGACCCCCCAGGAGAGGGACTCTAGAGCACAGCAGTGGGTTCCCTCAACTGGAATACACACCATCTAGTTAGTCCTGGGTGCCTATGGGCATGGCAAGCCACATATGCGGGCTCTTTGTTCAGTCACTGAGAGGCGTTACTTGAATAAGGTACTCACGCTGAGGGTCACAATGTGTGTTTGTGCCCAAGGCGGCCCTCACGCTTGGGCGTGGCCTCATGGGCCATGCCGTTTTCTCCTACACTGAAGGTTTGACTCACTGCCAGCAGCAAGGTTTCTTGCCATGGGGAAGGAGGGGTTCTGACTTGTGCATCAGGTTCCCCCCTGTGCAGGCATTGGAGATAAGGTTTAGGTTCCGATGACTGAAAACCCAGGTTGGGAATGGATGGTGGCCTAAGGCAGTGGCGGGTCCAATGTGGTGGGTGTGCAGCCAGCTGTGTCGGTGTCTGTTGGATGGTCTGGGCTCACTATTTGCGACAGAGCATCACTGTTTAAGGTAGCCTATGCAATTGGGGTGTTGCCGAGGGCCAAGCAGTTTGATCCTCATTTGGGGTTTCTGGGCAGCGCCATAGACAATGTTTTTCTCCTGGGAGGCAGGCACAGTGCTTCATTGTGGCCCCAGAATTCCCAGTAGGGAGGGTTTGTGGGCCAGGAGTGTGAGGATGGAAGTCTGAAAACACAAGCTAGTGTGAGGATTGGAGCCAAGGGCAGAGCAGACCCACTCTGCAGAGGCTGAATCAAAATCTCCTGCATCTGAAGTCAGGCTGAGGATCAGACGTTGGCTGAGGCTGGAGTATGTGTCCATGATGGCACCTTCATGAAGTGGGGGCCTCATGAGGCCAAGGAAGTTTTCCCACGCTGAGTTTGGAGGTTGCCCCAAACCACAAGGTCTCCTTCTGCGGGACATTCGAGTCCTGTTGCATGGCTCCAGGACATACCATATGGAAGGACTGGAGAGCAGGGTTCGAAGGATGGATCCCTGTACAGCATGCCTCGCATTCCCATTGGCTATTAGCGACAAGATATGTTTGATCTGCTGCCTCTGGAACACGCGACCCAGGGGGCTGAGTTGAAATGGCCTCTCCTGAGGATGCGTCATAATGTGCGTTTGGGTCCATGGAGACCTTGGAATGTGCTGGTTGTTCAGTGGCCCTGCGGAACTCTCCTACCTGAAGTGTTTGATACATCCCAGTAAGAAAGCTGCCCATGTGGAGATGAGAGAGCTTTGGTTTGGTGCCTCAGAAAAGCCCCATGTGCTGGTCTACGAAAACAGTCCTCTGAGAACGGAAACATGGAAACCAAAGCTAAGGTTCAGATTAGGGCCTGGGGGCCTGTCCATTTCAACCTTCTGTCTCTGGGGACACTGTCTGAGAGTCTAAGTGGAGATAGTTGCTCCGCTGGTGTCAGAGAGCCCCTCTTAGTCCAGGGTGGCCTATACTATTGATGGCCTCAGGGACCTTGGAGCTTTTCCCTAACCTGTAGGGTTGTGGTCAATGGATTGGGCATACTTTCCTTGGAGAGGGCAGGCACAATCTTTTGCTGTTTGGTCCAGAGGCCCTAGCCTGGACGTTGTGTGGGTCCAGGCTGTGGGCACAGAAGTCTGAATACACAAACTCAGCTTAGGAGTGGCGCCTAGGGTATGGCAGGCCGGATGTACAGCCCGAGAGGGAGCTCCTGGGCCTCTGAAACAAGGGCGAGTGGGAGGCGTTCCTTCAGGCTTTTGTCTCTGGATGTTGTGTCCGGGATAGCCGTGGATTGGAGCGGTGGCCTTAGGTACTGTGGACGAGTATCCCTCTCTGGGGATTTGTCCCAGCTCCCAAGAGTTTGGGGTCATTTTGTGGGAAGGGTGGAGTCGTGTTGTCTGGCTCATGGGTCTCTCCAAGAAAGGGATTCCAGAGCAGAGCTCCAGGTACGGGCGGGGCGACTGGAAAATTCAAACCGTGGTGAGGATTGGGTGCATAGGGGCTTGGCAAGCCCCATATGTGGGCTCTTGGTCCAGGCCCTGACAGGCCTTTCTTTGACATGGGGCTCATGCTGAGGGTCACAGTGTGAATTGGTGCCCAAGCAGCACTCAAGTTTGGGCGTGGCATCAGGGGCCATGAAGGTTTCTCCCACCCTGAAGGTGTGACTCCATGCCAAGAGCAAGCTTGACAGCCATGGGGAAGGAGGAGTTCTGTTTTGTGCTTGCTATACCCAGCTGTGTGGAGAATTGATATAATGTCTAGGTTCAGATATCTGAAAACCAAGGTTAGGATGAGGTGACGGCATAAGACCATGGCATGTCCGAAGTGCTGGGTGTGCGGCCAGCTGTCTCCTTGTCTGTCTGGACGTCTGGCTTCAGGCTGTGTCAGGCAGAGCATGAGTGCCCAGAGCAGCCTATCCAGTTCGGGTACTGTCGAGGCCCGAGCAGGTTGATCCTCATCTGGGTTTTCTGGAGAGCCCTACAGGGAAACGTTTTTCTTCCGTTGGGCAGACACTGGGCTGGGTTTTGGTTCTGGAGTTCCTAGTCCAGAGGGCTTGTTTGCCAGGAGTGTGAGGAAGGAAGTCTGAAAACACAAGCCAGCGTGAGGTTTGGGACCGAGGGCACGGCAGGCCCATTCTGCAGAGGCTGAATCGAGATCTCCTGCACTGAGGTCATGTCAACTATGAGACGTGCCTCAGGCTAGAGTTCTTGTCCAGCATGGCCTCTTCCTGAAGGGTGTGGGTCTTCATGAGGCCAGAAAGTTTTGCCTACGATGGGATTTGTGAACTGCTCCAAAACTGAAGGTTACCTTCTGCACGACAGTCGAGTCCTATTGGATGGTTCCAGGAGGCCTCATATGGAAAGACTCGAGAGCAGGTGTCTAAGCATGGATGCCTGGGAACACCACCTCATATTCCCACTCTTTAGTCAGGACAAGGCAGGCTCAATCTGCGGGCTCCTGGGTGAGCTACCCAGAGGGGAGAGTTGAAATGGACTCTCCTGAAGATGAGTCCTACTGTGGCTTGGTGGCCTGGGAGACCTTGGAATGTGGAGGTGGCTCAGGGACTCTGCAGGATTCTCCAACATGAGGTGTTTGACACGGCTCCAACAAGGAAACTTCCCATGTGGAGACGAGAGGAGTTCTGTTCAGTGCCTCAGGAAAGCCCCATACCCTGTTCTTCGAACCAAAGCCTCTGAGGATTGACACCTGGAAACCAAAGCAAGAGTTGAGACTACGACCTAAAGGACTGTCCGGCTCAACCTTCTATCTCTGTTGACATCTGTGTGCATGCATTCATGGATGTAGCTGCTTAGCTTGTGTCCTAATGCCACTGTGAGTCCAGTGAGGCTCCCAGTAGTGGGATGTCCTCGGAGGCCTGAGGTTTCTCATATTCTGGAGGTGTGTGGCCAAACGAATGGACAAAGTTTCCCAGGAGAGAGCAGGCACGGTCCTGTGGTATGGCTCCAGAGGACCCAGCCTAGAGGCTGTGTTTGCCAGGGCTGTGGGGACAGATGTCTGAAAAAGAAAACTTGGCTCAGCTAGGGGTCAATGTAATGGCAGGCCTGATCTCTAGTCCGTGAGGGGAGATCCTCTGGAAATCAAAGTAGGGCAAGTGGGAGGCAGTCACTCAGGATTTTGTCTCTGGGTGTTGCATTTACAGTGTCCGGTCAGGGTAGGGGTTGTCTCAGAGGCCGAGGAAGAGCCTTCCTCTCGGGGGATTGTCCAAGCTCCCAAGTGTTTGTGTTCATTCTGTGGGAATGAAGAGTACTGTTTTCTGCCACAGGGGTCCCCCCAGGAGAGGGACTCTAGAGCACAGCAGTGGGTTCCCTCAACTGGAATACACACCATCTAGTTAGCTCTGGGTGCCTATGGGCATGGCAAGCCCCATATGCGGGCTCTTGGTCCAGTCACTGAGAGGCGTTACTTGAATAAGGTACTCACGCTGAGGGTCACAATGTGTGTTTGTGCCCAAGGCGGCCCTCACGCTTGGGCGTGGCCTCATGGGCCATGCCTTTTTCTCCTACACTGAAGGTTTGACTCACTGGCAGCAGCAAGGTTTCTTGCCATGCGGAAAGAGGGGTTCTGACTTGTGCATCAGGTTCCCCCCTGTGCAGGGATTGGAGATAAGGTCTAGGTTCCGATGACTGAAAACCCAGGTTGGGAATGGATGGTGGCCTAAGGCAGTGGCGGGTCTAATGTGCTGGGTGTGCAGCCAGCTGTGTCGGTGTCTGTTGGAAGGTCTGGGCTCAGGCTATTTGCGACAGAGCATCACTGTTTAAGGTAGCCTATGCAATTGGGGTGTTGCTGAGGGCCAAGCAGTTTGATCCTCATTTGGGGTTTCTGGGCAGCGCCATAGACAATGTTTTTCTCCTGGGAGGCAGGCACAGTGCTTCATTGTGGCCCCACAATTCCCAGTAGGGAGGGTTTGTGGGCCAGGAGTGTGAGGACGGAAGTCTGAAAACACAAGCTAGTGTGAGGATTGGAGCCAAGGGCAGATCAGGCCCACTCTGCAGAGGCTGAATCAAAATCTCCTGCATCTGAAGTCAGGCTGAGGATCAGACGTTGGCTGAGGCTGGAGTATGTGTCCATGATGGCACCTTCATGAAGTGGGGGCCTCATGATGCCAAGGAAGTTTTCACACGCTGAGTTTGGAGGTTGCCCCAAACCACAAGGTTTCCTGCTGCGGGACATTCGAGTCCTGCTGCATGGCTCCAGGACATATCATATGGAAGGACTGGAGAGCAGGGTTCGAAGGATGGATCCCTGTACAGCATGCCTCGCATTCCCATTGGCTATGAGCGACAAGATATGTTTGATCTGCTGCCTCTGGAACACGCGACCCAGGGGGCTGAGTTGAAATGGCCTCTCCTGAGGATGCGTCATAATGTGCGTTTGGCTCCATGGAGACCAGTTGCTGGTTGTTCAGTGGCCCTGCGGAACTGTCCTACCTGAAGTGTTTGATACATCCCAGTAAGAAAGCTGCCCATGTGGAGATGAGAGATGTTTGGTTTGGTGCCTCAGAAAAGCCCCATGTGCTGGTCTACGAAAACAGTCCTCTGAGAACGGAAACATGGAAACCAAAGCTAAGGTTCAGATTAGGGCCTGGGGGCCTGTCCATTTCAACCTTCTGTCTCTGGGGACACTGTCTGAGAGTCTAAGTGGAGATAGTTGCTCCGCTGGTGTCAGAGAGCCCCTCTTAGTCCAGGGTGGCCTATACTATTGATGGCCTCAGGGACCTTGGAGCTTTTCCCTAACCTGTAGGGTTGTGGTCAATGGATTGGGCACACTTTCCTTGGAGAGGGCAGGCACAATCTTTCGCTGTTTGGTCCAGAGGCCCTAGCCTGGATGTTGTATGGGTCCAGGCTGTGGGCACAGAAGTCTGAATACACAAACTCAGCTTATGAGTGGCGCCTAGGGTATGGCAGGCCAGATGTACAGCCCGGGAGGGAGCTCCTGGGCCTCTGAAACAATGGCGAGTGGGAGGCGTTCCTTCAGGCTTTTGTCTCTGGATGTTGTGTCCGGGATAGCCGTATTTGGAGCGGTGGCCTCAGGTACTGTGGACGAATATCCCTCTCTGGGGATTTGTCCCAGCTCCCAAGAGTTTGGGGTCATTTTTTGGAAAGGGTGGAGTCGTGTTGTCTGGCTCATGGGACTCTCCAACAAAGGGATTCCAGAGCAGAGCTCCAGGTACGGACGGGGCAACTGGAAAATTCAAACCGTGGTGAGGATTGGGTGCATAGGGGCTTGGCAAGCCCCATATGTGGGCTCTTGGTCCAGGCCCTGACAGGCCTTTCTTTGACATGGGGCTCATGCTGAGGGTCACAGTGTGAATTTGTGCCCAAGCAGCACTCAAGTTTGGGCGTGGCATCAGGGGCCATGAAGGTTTCTCCCACCCTGAAGGTGTGACTCCATGCCAAGAGCAAGCTTGACAGCCATGGGGAAGGAGGAGTTCTGTTTTGTGCTTGCTATACCCAGCTGTGTGGAGAATTGATATAATGTCTAGGTTCAGATATCTGAAAACCAAGGTTAGGATGAGGTGACGGCAAAAGACCATGGCGTGTCCGAAGTGCTGGGTGTGCGGCCAGCTTTCTCCTTGTCTGTCTGGACGTCTGGCTTCAGGCTGTGTCAGGCAGAGCATGAGTGCCCAGAGCAGCCTATCCAGTTCGGGTACCGTCGAGGCCCGAGCAGGTTGATCCTCATCTGGGTTTTCTGGAGAGCCCCACAGGGAAACGTTTTTCTTCCGTTGGGCAGACACTGGGCTGGGTTTTGGTTCTGGAGTTCCTAGTCCGGAGGGCTTGTTTGCCAGGAGTGTGAGGAAGGAAGTCTGAAAACACAAGCTAGCGTGAGGTTTGGGCCCGAGGGCACGGCAGGCCCACTCTGCAGAGGCTGAATCGAGATCTCCTGCACTGAGGTCATGTCAACTATGAGACGTGCCTCAGGCTAGAGTTCTTGTCCAGCATGGCCTCTTCCTGAAGGGTGTGGGGGCTTCATGAGGCCAGAAAGTTTTGCCTACGATGGGATTTGTGAACTGCTCCAAAACTGAAGGTTACCTTCTGAACGACAGTCGAGTCCTATTGGATGGTTCCAAGAGGCCCCATATGGAAAGACTCGAGAGCAGGTGTCTAAGCAAGGATGCCTGGGAACGCCACCTCATATTCCCACTCTTTAGTCAGGAAAAGGCAGGCTCAATCTGCGGGCTCCTGGGTGAGCTACCCAGAGGGGAGAGTTGAAATGGACTCTCCTGAAGATGAGTCCTACTGTGGCTTGGTGGCCTGGGAGACCTTGGAAAGTGGAGGTGGCTCAGGGACTCTGCAGGATTCTCCAACATGAGGTGTTTGACACGGCTCCAACAAGGAAACTTCCCATGTGGAGACGAGAGGAGTTCTGTTCCGTGCCTCAGGAAAGCCCCATACCCTGTTCTTCGAACCAAAGCCTCTGAGGAGTGACACCTGGAAACCAAAGCAAGAGTTGAGACTACGGCCTAAAGGCCTGTCCGGCTCAACCTTCTATCTCTGTTGACATCTGTGTGCATGCATTCATGGAAGTAGCTGCTCAGCTTGTGTCCGAATGCCCCTGTGAGTCCAGTGAGGCTCCCAGTAGTGGGATGTCCTCGGAGGCCTTGATGTTTCTCATATTCTGGAGGTGTGTGGCCAAAGGAATGGACACAGTTTCCCAGGAGAAAGTAGGCACGGTCCTATGGTATGGCTCCAGAGGACCCAGCCTAAAGACTGTTTACCAGGGCTGTGGGGACAGATGTCTGAAAAAGCAAACTTGGCTCAGCTAGGGGCCAATGTAATGGCAGGCCTGATCTCTAGTCCGTGAGGGGAGATCCTCTGGAAATCAAAGTAGGGCAAGTGGGAGGCAGTCACTCAGGATTTTCTCTCTGGGTGTTGCGTTTACAGTGTCCGGTCAGGGTAGGTGTTGTCTCAGAGGCGAGGAAGAGCCTTCCTCTCGGGGGATTGTCCAAGTTCCCAAGTGTTTGTGTTCATTCTGTGGGAATGAAGAGTACTGTTTTCTGCCACAGGGGACCCCCCAGGAGAGGGACTCTAGAGCACAGCAGTGGGTTCCCTCAACTGGAATACACACCATCTAGTTAGTCCTGGGTGCCTATGGGCATGGCAAGCCACATATGCGGGCTCTTTGTTCAGTCACTGAGAGGCGTTACTTGAATAAGGTACTCACGCTGAGGGTCACAATGTGTGTTTGTGCCCAAGGCGGCCCTCACGCTTGGGCGTGGCCTCATGGGCCATGCTGTTTTCTCCTACACTGAAGGTTTGACTCACTGCCAGCAGCAAGGTTTCTTGCCATGGGGAAGGAGGGGTTCTGACTTGTGCATCAGGTTCCCCCCTGTGCAGGGATTGGAGATAAGGTTTAGGTTCCGATGACTGAAAACCCAGGTTGGGAATGGATGGTGGCCTAAGGCAGTGGCGGGTCCAATGTGGTGGGTGTGCAGCCAGCTGTGTCGGTGTCTGTTGGATGGTCTCGGCTCACTATTTGCGACAGAGCATCACTGTTTAAGGTAGCCTATGCAATTGGGGTGTTGCCGAGGGCCAAGCAGTTTGATCCTCATTTGGGGTTTCTGGGCAGCGCCATAGACAATGTTTTTCTCCTGGGAGGCAGGCACAGTGCTTCATTGTGGCCCCAGAATTCCCAGTAGGGAGGGTTTGTGGGCCAGGAGTGTGAGGATGGAAGTCTGAAAACACAAGCTAGTGTGAGGATTGGAGCCAAGGGCAGAGCAGGCCCACTCTGCAGAGGCTGAATCAAAATCTCCTGCATCTGAAGTCAGGCTGAGGATCAGACGTTGGCTGAGGCTGGAGTATGTGTCCATGATGGCACCTTCATGAAGTGGGGGCCTCATGAGGCCAAGGAAGTTTTCCCACGCTGAGTTTGGAGGTTGCCCCAAACCACAAGGTCTCCTTCTGCGGGACATTCGAGTCCTGTTGCATGGCTTCAGGACATATCATATGGAAGGACTGGAGAGCAGGGTTCGAAGGATGGATCCCTGTACAGCATGCCTCGCATTCCCATTGGCTATGAGCGACAAGATATGTTTGATCTGCTGCCTCTGGAACACGCGACCCAGGGGGCTGAGTTGAAATGGCCTCTCCTGAGGATGCGTCATAATGTGCGTTTGGGTCCATGGAGACCTTGGAATGTGCTGGTTGTTCAGTGGCCCTGCGGAACTCTCCTACCTGAAGTGTTTGATACATCCCAGTAAGAAAGCTGCCCATGTGGAGATGAGAGAGCTTTGGTTTGGTGCCTCAGAAAAGCCCCATGTGCTGGTCTACGAAAACAGTCCTCTGAGAACGGAAACATGGAAACCAAAGCTAAGGTTCAGATTAGGGCCTGGGGGCCTGTCCATTTCAACCTTCTGTCTCTGGGGACACTGTCTGAGAGTCTAAGTGGAGATAGTTGCTCCGCTGGTGTCAGAGAGCCCCTCTTAGTCCAGGGTGGCCTATACTATTGATGGCCTCAGGGACCTTGGAGCTTTTCCCTAACCTGTAGGTTTGTGGTCAATGGATTGGGCATACTTTCCTTGGAGAGGGCAGGCACAATCTTTTGCTGTTTGGTCCAGAGGCCCTAGCCTGGACGTTGTGTGGGTCCAGGCTGTGGGCACAGAAGTCTGAATACACAAACTCAGCTTATGAGTGGCGCCTAGGGTATGGCAGGCCGGATGTACAGCCCGAGAGGGAGCTCCTGGGCCTCTGAAACAAGGGCGAGTGGGAGGCGTTCCTTCAGGCTTTTGTCTCTGGATGTTGTGTCCGGGATAGCCGTGGATTGTGGCGGTGGCCTTAGGTACTGTGGACGAGTATCCCTCTCTGGGGATTTGTCCCAGCTCCCAAGAGTTTGGGGTCATTTTGTGGGAAGGGTGGAGTCGTGTTGTCTGGCTCATGGGTCTCTCCAAGAAAGGGATTCCAGAGCAGAGCTCCAGGTACGGGCGGGGCGACTGGAAAATTCAAACCGTGGTGAGGATTGGGTGCATAGGGGCTTGGCAAGCCCCATATGTGGGCTCTTGGTCCAGGCCCTGACAGGCCTTTCTTTGACATGGGGCTCATGCTGAGGGTCACAGTGTGAATTTGTGCCCAAGCAGCACTCAAGTTTGGGCGTGGCATCAGGGGCCATGAAGGTTTCTCCCACCCTGAAGGTGTGACTCCATGCCAAGAGCAAGCTTGACAGCCATGGGGAAGGAGGAGTTCTGTTTTGTGCTTGCTATACCCAGCTGTGTGGAGAATTGATATAATGTCTAGGTTCAGATATCTGAAAACCAAGGTTAGGATGAGGTGACGGCATAAGACCATGGCATGTCCGAAGTGCTGGGTGTGCGGCTAGCTGTCTCCTTGTCTGTCTGGACGTCTGGCTTCAGGCTGTGTCAGGCAGAGCATGAGTGCCCAGAGCAGCCTATCCAGTTCGGGTACTGTCGAGGCCCGAGCAGGTTGATCCTCATCTGGGTTTTCTGGAGAGCCCTACAGGGAAACGTTTTTCTTCCGTTGGGCAGACACTGGGCTGGGTTTTGGTTCTGGAGTTCCTAGTCCAGAGGGCTTGTTTGCCAGGAGTGTGAGGAAGGAAGTCTGAAAACACAAGCCAGCGTGAGGTTTGGGACCGAGGGCACGGCAGGCCCATTCTGCAGAGGCTGAATCGAGATCTCCTGCACTGAGGTCATGTCAACTATGAGACGTGCCTCAGGCTAGAGTTCTTGTCCAGCATGGCCTCTTCCTGAAGGGTGTGGGGGCTTCATGAGGCCAGAAAGTTTTGCCTACGATGGGATTTGTGAACTGCTCCAAAACTGAAGGTTACCTTCTGCACGACAGTCGAGTCCTATTGGATGGTTCCAGGAGGCCTCATATGGAAAGACTCGAGAGCAGGTGTCTAAGCATGGATGCCTGGGAACACCACCTCATATTCCCACTCTTTAGTCAGGACAAGGCAGGCTCAATCTGCGGGCTCCTGGGTGAGCTACCCAGAGGGGAGAGTTGAAATGGACTCTCCTGAAGATGAGTCCTACTGTGGCTTGGTGGCCTGGGAGACCTTGGAATGTGGAGGTGGCTCAGGGACTCTGCAGGATTCTCCAACATGAGGTGTTTGACACGGCTCCAACAAGGAAACTTCCCATGTGGAGACGAGAGGAGTTCTGTTCCGTGCCTCAGGAAAGCCCCATACCCTGTTCTTCGAACCAAAGCCTCTGAGGATTGACACCTGGAAACCAAAGCAAGAGTTGAGACTACGACCTAAAGGACTGTCCGGCTCAACCTTCTATCTCTGTTGACATCTGTGTGCATGCATTCATGGATGTAGCTGCTTAGCTTGTGTCCTAATGCCACTGTGAGTCCAGTGAGGCTCCCAGTAGTGGGATGTCCTCGGAGGCCTGAGGTTTCTCATATTCTGGAGGTGTGTGGCCAAACGAATGGACAAAGTTTCCCAGGAGAGAGCAGGCACGGTCCTGTGGTATGGCTCCAGAGGACCCAGCCTAGAGGCTGTGTTTGCCAGGGCTGTGGGGACAGATGTCTGAAAAAGAAAACTTGGCTCAGCTAGGGGTCAATGTAATGGCAGGCCTGATCTCTAGTCCGTGAGGGGAGATCCTCTGGAAATCAAAGTAGGGCAAGTGGGAGGCAGTCACTCAGGATTTTGTCTCTGGGTGTTGCATTTACAGTGTCCGGTCAGGGTAGGGGTTGTCTCAGAGGCCGAGGAAGAGCCTTCCTCTCGGGGGATTGTCCAAGCTCCCAAGTGTTTGTGTTCATTCTGTGGGAATGAAGAGTACTGTTTTCTGCCACAGGGGTCCCCCCAGGAGAGGGACTCTAGAGCACAGCAGTGGGTTCCCTCAACTGGAATACACACCATCTAGTTAGCTCTGGGTGCCTATGGGCATGGCAAGCCACATATGCGGGCTCTTGGTCCAGTCACTGAGAGGCGTTACTTGAATAAGGTACTCACGGTGAGGGTCACAATGTGTGTTTGTGCCCAAGGCGGCCCTCACGCTTGGGCGTGGCCTCATGGGCCATGCCTTTTTCTCCTACACTGAAGGTTTGACTCACTGCCAGCAGCAAGGTTTCTTGCCATGGGGAAGGAGGGGTTCTGACTTGTGCATCAGGTTCCCCCCTGTGCAGGGATTGGAGATAAGGTCTAGGTTCCGATGACTGAAAACCCAGGTTGGGAATGGATGGTGGCCTAAGGCAGTGGCGGGTCTAATGTGCTGGGTGTGCAGCCAGCTGTGTCGGTGTCTGTTGGAAGGTCTGGGCTCAGGCTATTTGCGACAGAGCATCACTGTTTAAGGTAGCCTATGCAATTGGGGTGTTGCTGAGGGCCAAGCAGTTTGATCCTCATTTGGGGTTTCTGGGCAGCGCCATAGACAATGTTTTTCTCCAGGGAGGCAGGCACAGTGCTTCATTGTGGCCCCACAATTCCCAGTAGGGAGGGTTTGTGGGCCAGGAGTGTGAGGACGGAAGTCTGAAAACACAAGCTAGTGTGAGGATTGGAGCCAAGGGCAGAGCAGGCCCACTCTGCAGGGGCTGAATCAAAATCTCCTGCATCTGAAGTCAGGCTGAGGATCAGACGTTGGCTGAGGCTGGAGTATGTGTCCATGATGGCACCTTCATGAAGTGGGGGCCTCATGAGGCCAAGGAAGTTTTCACACGCTGAGTTTGGAGGTTGCCCCAAACCACAAGGTTTCCTGCTGCGGGACATTCGAGTCCTGCTGCATGGCTCCAGGACATATCATATGGAAGGACTGGAGAGCAGGGTTCGAAGGATGGATCCCTGTACAGCATGCCTCACATTCCCATTGGCTATGAGCGACAAGATATGTTTGATCTGCTGCCTCTGGAACACGCGACCCAGGGGGCTGAGTTGAAATGGCCTCTCCTGAGGATGCGTCATAATGTGCGTTTGGCTCCATGGAGACCAGTTGCTGGTTGTTCAGTGGCCCTGCGGAACTGTCCTACCTGAAGTGTTTGATACATCCCAGTAAGAAAGCTGCCCATGTGGAGATGAGAGATGTTTGGTTTGGTGCCTCAGAAAAGCCCCATGTGCTGGTCTACGAAAACAGTCCTCTGAGAACGGAAACATGGAAACCAAAGCTAAGGTTCAGATTAGGGCCTGGGGGCCTGTCCATTTCAACCTTCTGTCTCTGGGGACACTGTCTGAGAGTCTAAGTGGAGATAGTTGCTCCGCTGGTGTCAGAGAGCCCCTCTTAGTCCAGGGTGGCCTATACTATTGATGGCCTCAGGGACCTTGGAGCTTTTCCCTAACCTGTAGGGTTGTGGTCAATGGATTGGGCACACTTTCCTTGGAGAGGGCAGGCACAATCTTTCGCTGTTTGGTCCAGAGGCCCTAGCCTGGATGTTGTATGGTTCCAGGCTGTGGGCACAGAAGTCTGAATACACAAACTCAGCTTATGAGTGGCGCCTAGGGTATGGCAGGCCAGATGTATAGCCCGGGAGGGAGCTCCTGGGCCTCTGAAACAAGGGCGAGTGGGAGGCGTTCCTTCAGGCTTTTGTCTCTGGATGTTGTGTCCGGGATAGCCGTGGATTGGAGCGGTGGCCTCAGGTACTGTGGACGAATATCCCTCTCTGGGGATTTGTCCCAGCTCCCAAGAGTTTGGGGTCATTTTTTGGAAAGGGTGGAGTCGTGTTGTCTGGCTCATGGGACTCTCCAAGAAAGGGATTCCAGAGCAGAGCTCCAGGTACGGACGGGGCAACTGGAAAATTCAAACCGTGGTGAGGATTGGGTGCATAGGGGCTTGGCAAGCCCCATATGTGGGCTCTTGGTCCAGGCCCTGACAGGCCTTTCTTTGACATGGGGCTCATGCTGAGGGTCACAGTGTGAATTTGTGCCCAAGCAGCACTCAAGTTTGGGCGTGGCATCAGGGGCCATGAAGGTTTCTCCCACCCTGAAGGTGTGACTCCATGCCAAGAGCAAGCTTGACAGCCATGGGGAAGGAGGAGTTCTGTTTTGTGCTTGCTATACCCAGCTGTGTGGAGAATTGATATAATGTCTAGGTTCAGATATCTGAAAACCAAGGTTAGGATGAGGTGACGGCAAAAGACCATGGCGTGTCCGAAGTGCTGGGTGTGCGGCCAGCTTTCTCCTTGTCTGTCTGGACGTCTGGCTTCAGGCTGTGTCAGGCAGAGCATGAGTGCCCAGAGCAGCCTATCCAGTTCGGGTACCGTCGAGGCCCGAGCAGGTTGATCCTCATCTGGGTTTTCTGGAGAGCCCCACAGGGAAACGTTTTCCTTCCGTTGGGCAGACACTGGGCTGGGTTTTGGTTCTGGAGTTCCTAGTCCGGAAGGCTTGTTTGCCTGGAGTGTGAGGAAGGAAGTCTGAAAACACAAGCTAGCGTGAGGTTTGGGCCCGAGGGCACGGCAGGCCCACTCTGCAGAGGCTGAATCGAGATCTCCTGCACTGAGGTCATGTCAACTATGAGACGTGCCTCAGGCTAGAGTTCTTGTCCAGCATGGCCTCTTCCTGAAGGGTGTGGGGGCTTCATGAGGCCAGAAAGTTTTGCCTACGATGGGATTTGTGAACTGCTCCAAAACTGAAGGTTACCTTCTGAACGACAGTCGAGTCCTATTGGATGGTTCCAAGAGGCCCCATATGGAAAGACTCGAGAGCAGGTGTCTAAGCAAGGATGCCTGGGAACGCCACCTCATATTCCCACACTTTAGTCAGGAAAAGGCAGGCTCAATCTGCGGGCTCCTGGGTGAGCTACCCAGAGGGGAGAGTTGAAATGGACTCTCCTGAAGATGAGTCCTACTGTGGCTTGGTGGCCTGGGAGACCTTGGAATGTGGAGGTGGCTCAGGGACTCTGCAGGATTCTCCAACATGAGGTGTTTGACACGGCTCCAACAAGGAAACTTCCCATGTGGAGACGAGAGGAGTTCTGTTCCGTGCCTCAGGAAAGCCCCATACCCTGTTCTTCGAACCAAAGCCTCTGAGGAGTGACACCTGGAAACCAAAGCAAGAGTTGAGACTACGGCCTAAAGGCCTGTCCGGCTCAACCTTCTATCTCTGTTGACATCTGTGTGCATGCATTCATGGAAGTAGCGGCTCAGCTTGTGTCCGAATGCCCCTGTGAGTCCAGTGAGGCTCCCAGTAGTGGGATGTCCTCGGAGGCCTTGATGTTTCTCATATTCTGGAGGTGTGTGGCCAAAGGAATGGACACAGTTTCCCAGGAGAAAGTAGGCACGGTCCTGTGGTATGGCTCCAGAGGACCCAGCCTAAAGACTGTTTACCAGGGCTGTGGGGACAGATGTCTGAAAAAGCAAACTTGGCTCAGCTAGGGGCCAATGTAATGGCAGGCCTGATCTCTAGTCCGTGAGGGGAGATCCTCTGGAAATCAAAGTAGGGCAAGTGGGAGGCAGTCACTCAGGATTTTCTCTCTGGGTGTTGCGTTTACAGTGTCCGGTCAAAGTAGGTGTTGTCTCAGAGGCGAGGAAGAGCCTTCCTCTCGGGGGATTGTCCAAGTTCCCAAGTGTTTGTGTTCATTCTGTGGGAATGAAGAGTACTGTTTTCTGCCACAGGGGACCCCCCAGGAGAGGGACTCTAGAGCACAGCAGTGGGTTCCCTCAACTGGAATACACACCATCTAGTTAGTCCTGGGTGCCTATGGGCATGGCAAGCCACATATGCGGGCTCTTTGTTCAGTCACTGAGAGGCGTTACTTGAATAAGGTACTCACGCTGAGGGTCACAATGTGTGTTTGTGCCCAAGGCGGCCCTCACGCTTGGGCGTGGCCTCATGGGCCATGCCGTTTTCTCCTACACTGAAGGTTTGACTCACTGCCAGCAGCAAGGTTTCTTGCCATGGGGAAGGAGGGGTTCTGACTTGTGCATCAGGTTCCCCCCTGTGCAGGGATTGGAGATAAGGTTTAGGTTCCGATGACTGAAAACCCAGGTTGGGAATGGATGGTGGCCTAAGGCAGTGGCAGGTCCAATGTGGTGGGTGTGCAGCCAGCTGTGTCGGTGTCTGTTGGATGGTCTGGGCTCACTATTTGCGACAGAGCATCACTGTTTAAGGTAGCCTATGCAATTGGGGTGTTGCCGAGGGCCAAGCAGTTTGATCCTCATTTGGGGTTTCTGGGCAGCGCCATAGACAATGTTTTTCTCCTGGGAGGCAGGCACAGTGCTTCATTGTGGCCCCAGAATTCCCAGTAGGGAGGGTTTGTGGGCCAGGAGTGTGAGGACGGAAGTCTGAAAACACAAGCTAGTGTGAGGATTGGAGCCAAGGGCAGAGCAGGCCCACTCTGCAGAGGCTGAATCAAAATCTCCTGCATCTGAAGTCAGGCTGAGGATCAGACGTTGGCTGAGGCTGGAGTATGTGTCCATGATGGCACCTTCATGAAGTGGGGGCCTCATGAGGCCAAGGAAGTTTTCCCACGCTGAGTTTGAAGGTTGCCCCAAACCACAAGGTCTCCTTCTGCGGGACATTCGAGTCCTGTTGCATGGCTCCAGGACATACCATATGGAAGGACTGGAGAGCAGGGTTCGAAGGATGGATCCCTGTACAGCATGCCTCGCATTCCCATTGGCTATTAGCGACAAGATATGTTTGATCTGCTGCCTCTGGAACACGCGACCCAGGGGGCTGAGTTGAAATGGCCTCTCCTGAGGATGCGTCATAATGTGCGTTTGGGTCCATGGAGACCTTGGAATGTGCTGGTTGTTCAGTGGCCCTGCGGAACTCTCCTACCTGAAGTGTTTGATACATCCCAGTAAGAAAGCTGCCCATGTGGAGATGAGAGAGCTTTGGTTTGGTGCCTCAGAAAAGCCCCATGTGCTGGTCTACGAAAACAGTCCTCTGAGAACGGAAACATGGAAACCAAAGCTAAGGTTCAGATTAGGGCCTGGGGGCCTGTCCATTTCAACCTTCTGTCTCTGGGGACACTGTCTGAGAGTCTAAGTGGAGATAGTTGCTCCGCTGGTGTCAGAGAGCCCCTCTTAGTCCAGGGTGGCCTATACTATTGATGGCCTCAGGGACCTTGGAGCTTTTCCCTAACCTGTAGGGTTGTGGTCAATGGATTGGGCATACTTTCCTTGGAGAGGGCAGGCACAATCTTTTGCTGTTTGGTCCAGAGGCCCTAGCCTGGACGTTGTGTGGGTCCAGGCTGTGGGCACAGAAGTCTGAATACACAAACTCAGCTTATGAGTGGTGCCTAGGGTATGGCAGGCCGGATGTACAGACCGAGAGGGAGCTCCTGGGCCTCTGAAACAAGGGCGAGTGGGAGGCGTTCCTTCAGGCTTTTGTCTCTGGATGTTGTGTCCGGGATAGCCGTGGATTGTGGCGGTGGCCTTAGGTACTGTGGACGAGTATCCCTCTCTGGGGATTTGTCCCAGCTCCCAAGAGTTTGGGGTCATTTTGTGGGAAGGGTGGAGTCGTGTTGTCTGGCTCATGGGTCTCTCCAAGAAAGGGATTCCAGAGCAGAGCTCCAGGTACGGGCGGGGCGACTGGAAAATTCAAACCGTGGTGAGGATTGGGTGCATAGGGGCTTGGCAAGCCCCATATGTGGGCTCTTGGTCCAGGCCCTGACAGGCCTTTCTTTGACATGGGGCTCATGCTGAGGGTCACAGTGTGAATTTGTGCCCAAGCAGCACTCAAGTTTGGGCGTGGCATCAGGGGCCATGAAGGTTTCTCCCACCCTGAAGGTGTGACTCCATGCCAAGAGCAAGCTTGACAGCCATGGGGAAGGAGGAGTTCTGTTTTGTGCTTGCTATACCCAGCTGTGTGGAGAATTGATATAATGTCTAGGTTCAGATATCTGAAAAGCAAGGTTAGGATGAGGTGACGGCATAAGACCATGGCATGTCCGAAGTGCTGGGTGTGCGGCCAGCTGTCTCCTTGTCTGTCTGGACGTCTGGCTTCAGGCTGTGTCAGGCAGAGCATGAGTGCCCAGAGCAGCCTATCCAGTTCGGGTACTGTCGAGGCTCGAGCAGGTTGATCCTCATCTGGGTTTTCTGGAGAGCCCTACAGGGAAACGTTTTTCTTCCGTTGGGCAGACACTGGGCTGGGTTTTGGTTCCGGAGTTCCTAGTCCAGAGGGCTTGTTTGCCAGGAGTGTGAGGAAGGAAGTCTGAAAACACAAGCTAGCGTGAGGTTTGGGACCGAAGGCACGGCAGGCCCATTCTGCAGAGGCTGAATCGAGATCTCCTGCACTGAGGTCATGTCAACTATGAGACGTGCCTCAGGCTAGAGTTCTTGTCCAGCATGGCCTCTTCCTGAAGGGTGTGGGGGCTTCATGAGGCCAGAAAGTTTTGCCTACGATGGGATTTGTGAACTGCTCCAAAACTGAAGGTTACCTTCTGCACGACAGTCGAGTCCTATTGGATGGTTCCAGGAGGCCTCATATGGAAAGACTCGAGAGCAGGTGTCTAAGCATGGATGCCTGGGAACACCACCTCATATTCCCACTCTTTAGTCAGGACAAGGCAGGCTCAATCTGCGGGCTCCTGGGTGAGCTACCCAGAGGGGAGAGTTGAAATGGACTCTCCTGAAGATGAGTCCTACTGTGGCTTGGTGGCCTGGGAGACCTTGGAATGTGGAGGTGGCTCAGGGACTCTGCAGGATTCTCCAACATGAGGTGTTTGACACGGCTCCAACAAGGAAACTTCCCATGTGGAGACGAGAGGAGTTCTGTTCCGTGCCTCAGGAAAGCCCCATACCCTGTTCTTCGAACCAAAGCCTCTGAGGATTGACACCTGGAAACCAAAGCAAGAGTTGAGACTACGACCTAAAGGACTGTCCGGCTCAACCTTCTATCTCTGTTGACATCTGTGTGCATGCATTCATGGATGTAGCTGCTTAGCTTGTGTCCTAATGCCCCTGTGAGTCCAGTGAGGCTCCCAGTAGTGGGATGTCCTCGGAGGCCTGAGGTTTCTCATATTCTGGAGGTGTGTGGCCAAAGGAATGGACACAGTTTCCCAGGAGAGAGCAGGCACGGTCCTGTGGTATGGCTCCAGAGGACCCCGCCTAGAGGCTGTGTTTGCCAGGGCTGTGGGGACAGATGTCTGAAAAAGAAAACTTGGCTCAGCTAGGGGTCAATGTAATGGCAGGCCTGATCTCTAGTCCGTGAGGGGAGATCCTCTGGAAATCAAAGTAGGGCAAGTGGGAGGCAGTCACTCAGGATTTTGTCTCTGGGTGTTGCATTTACAGTGTCCGGTCAGGGTAGGGGTTGTCTCAGAGGCCGAGGAAGAGCCTTCCTCTCGGGGGATTGTCCAAGCTCCCAAGTGTTTGTGTTCATTCTGTGGGAATGAAGAGTACTGTTTTCTGCCACAGGGGTCCCCCCAGGAGAGGGACTCTAGAGCACAGCAGTGGGTTCCCTCAACTGGAATACACACCATCTAGTTAGCTCTGGGTGCCTATGGGCATGGCAAGCCCCATATGCGGGCTCTTGGTCCAGTCACTGAGAGGCGTTACTTGAATAAGGTACTCACGCTGAGGGTCACAATGTGTGTTTGTGCCCAAGGCGGCCCTCACCCTTGGGCGTGGCCTCATGGGCCATGCCTTTTTCTCCTACACTGAAGGTTTGACTCACTGCCAGCAGCAAGGTTTCTTGCCATGCGGAAAGAGGGGTTCTGACTTGTGCATCAGGTTCCCCCCTGTGCAGGGATTGGAGATAAGGTCTAGGTTCCGATGACTGAAAACCCAGGTTGGGAATGGATGGTGGCCTAAGGCAGTGGCGGGTCTAATGTGCTGGGTGTGCAGCCAGCTGTGTCGGTGTCTGTTGGAAGGTCTGGGCTCAGGCTATTTGCGACAGAGCATCACTGTTTAAGGTAGCCTATGCAATTGGGGTGTTGCTGAGGGCCAAGCAGTTTGATCCTCATTTGGGGTTTCTGGGCAGCGCCATAGACAATGTTTTTCTCCAGGGAGGCAGGCACAGTGCTTCATTGTGGCCCCACAATTCCCAGTAGGGAGGGTTTGTGGGCCAGGAGTGTGAGGACGGAAGTCTGAAAACACAAGCTAGTGTGAGGATTGGAGCCAAGGGCAGAGCAGGCCCACTCTGCAGGGGCTGAATCAAAATCTCCTGCATCTGAAGTCAGGCTGAGGATCAGACGTTGGCTGAGGCTGGAGTATGTGTCCATGATGGCACCTTCATGAAGTGGGGGCCTCATGAGGCCAAGGAAGTTTTCACACGCTGAGTTTGGAGGTTGCCCCAAACCACAAGGTTTCCTGCTGCGGGACATTCGAGTCCTGCTGCATGGCTCCAGGACATATCATATGGAAGGACTGGAGAGCAGGGTTCGAAGGATGGATCCCTGTACAGCATGCCTCACATTCCCATTGGCTATGAGCGACAAGATATGTTTGATCTGCTGCCTCTGGAACACGCGACCCAGGGGGCTGAGTTGAAATGGCCTCTCCTGAGGATGCGTCATAATGTGCGTTTGGCTCCATGGAGACCAGTTGCTGGTTGTTCAGTGGCCCTGCGGAACTGTCCTACCTGAAGTGTTTGATACATCCCAGTAAGAAAGCTGCCCATGTGGAGATGAGAGATGTTTGGTTTGGTGCCTCAGAAAAGCCCCATGTGCTGGTCTACGAAAACAGTCCTCTGAGAACGGAAACATGGAAACCAAAGCTAAGGTTCAGATTAGGGCCTGGGGGCCTGTCCATTTCAACCTTCTGTCTCTGGGGACACTGTCTGAGAGTCTAAGTGGAGATAGTTGCTCCGCTGGTGTCAGAGAGCCCCTCTTAGTCCAGGGTGGCCTATACTATTGATGGCCTCAGGGACCTTGGAGCTTTTCCCTAACCTGTAGGGTTGTGGTCAATGGATTGGGCACACTTTCCTTGGAGAGGGCAGGCACAATCTTTCGCTGTTTGGTCCAGAGGCCCTAGCCTGGATGTTGTATGGTTCCAGGCTGTGGGCACAGAAGTCTGAATACACAAACTCAGCTTATGAGTGGCGCCTAGGGTATGGCAGGCCAGATGTATAGCCCGGGAGGGAGCTCCTGGGCCTCTGAAACAAGGGCGAGTGGGAGGCGTTCCTTCAGGCTTTTGTCTCTGGATGTTGTGTCCGGGATAGCCGTGGATTGGAGCGGTGGCCTCAGGTACTGTGGACGAATATCCCTCTCTGGGGATTTGTCCCAGCTCCCAAGAGTTTGGGGTCATTTTTTGGAAAGGGTGGAGTCGTGTTGTCTGGCTCATGGGACTCTCCAAGAAAGGGATTCCAGAGCAGAGCTCCAGGTACGGACGGGGCAACTGGAAAATTCAAACCGTGGTGAGGATTGGGTGCATAGGGGCTTGGCAAGCCCCATATGTGGGCTCTTGGTCCAGGCCCTGACAGGCCTTTCTTTGACATGGGGCTCATGCTGAGGGTCACAGTGTGAATTTGTGCCCAAGCAGCACTCAAGTTTGGGCGTGGCATCAGGGGCCATGAAGGTTTCTCCCACCCTGAAGGTGTGACTCCATGCCAAGAGCAAGCTTGACAGCCATGGGGAAGGAGGAGTTCTGTTTTGTGCTTGCTATACCCAGCTGTGTGGAGAATTGATATAATGTCTAGGTTCAGATATCTGAAAACCAAGGTTAGGATGAGGTGACGGCAAAAGACCATGGCGTGTCCGAAGTGCTGGGTGTGCGGCCAGCTTTCTCCTTGTCTGTCTGGACGTCTGGCTTCAGGCTGTGTCAGGCAGAGCATGAGTGCCCAGAGCAGCCTATCCAGTTCGGGTACCGTCGAGGCCCGAGCAGGTTGATCCTCATCTGGGTTTTCTGGAGAGCCCCACAGGGAAACGTTTTCCTTCCGTTGGGCAGACACTGGGCTGGGTTTTGGTTCTGGAGTTCCTAGTCCGGAAGGCTTGTTTGCCTGGAGTGTGAGGAAGGAAGTCTGAAAACACAAGCTAGCGTGAGGTTTGGGCCCGAGGGCACGGCAGGCCCACTCTGCAGAGGCTGAATCGAGATCTCCTGCACTGAGGTCATGTCAACTATGAGACGTGCCTCAGGCTAGAGTTCTTGTCCAGCATGGCCTCTTCCTGAAGGGTGTGGGGGCTTCATGAGGCCAGAAAGTTTTGCCTACGATGGGATTTGTGAACTGCTCCAAAACTGAAGGTTACCTTCTGAACGACAGTCGAGTCCTATTGGATGGTTCCAAGAGGCCCCATATGGAAAGACTCGAGAGCAGGTGTCTAAGCAAGGATGCCTGGGAACGCCACCTCATATTCCCACACTTTAGTCAGGAAAAGGCAGGCTCAATATGCGGGCTCCTGGGTGAGCTACCCAGAGGGGAGAGTTGAAATGGACTCTCCTGAAGATGAGTCCTACTGTGGCTTGGTGGCCTGGGAGACCTTGGAATGTGGAGGTGGCTCAGGGACTCTGCAGGATTCTCCAACATGAGGTGTTTGACACGGCTCCAACAAGGAAACTTCCCATGTGGAGACGAGAGGAGTTCTGTTCCGTGCCTCAGGAAAGCCCCATACCCTGTTCTTCGAACCAAAGCCTCTGAGGAGTGACACCTGGAAACCAAAGCAAGAGTTGAGACTACGGCCTAAAGGCCTGTCCGGCTCAACCTTCTATCTCTGTTGACATCTGTGTGCATGCATTCATGGAAGTAGCGGCTCAGCTTGTGTCCGAATGCCCCTGTGAGTCCAGTGAGGCTCCCAGTAGTGGGATGTCCTCGGAGGCCTTGATGTTTCTCATATTCTGGAGGTGTGTGGCCAAAGGAATGGACACAGTTTCCCAGGAGAAAGTAGGCACGGTCCTGTGGTATGGCTCCAGAGGACCCAGCCTAAAGACTGTTTACCAGGGCTGTGGGGACAGATGTCTGAAAAAGCAAACTTGGCTCAGCTAGGGGCCAATGTAATGGCAGGCCTGATCTCTAGTCCGTGAGGGGAGATCCTCTGGAAATCAAAGTAGGGCAAGTGGGAGGCAGTCACTCAGGATTTTCTCTCTGGGTGTTGCGTTTACAGTGTCCGGTCAAAGTAGGTGTTGTCTCAGAGGCGAGGAAGAGCCTTCCTCTCGGGGGATTGTCCAAGTTCCCAAGTGTTTGTGTTCATTCTGTGGGAATGAAGAGTACTGTTTTCTGCCACAGGGGACCCCCCAGGAGAGGGACTCTAGAGCACAGCAGTGGGTTCCCTCAACTGGAATACACACCATCTAGTTAGTCCTGGGTGCCTATGGGCATGGCAAGCCACATATGCGGGCTCTTTGTTCAGTCACTGAGAGGCGTTACTTGAATAAGGTACTCACGCTGAGGGTCACAATGTGTGTTTGTGCCCAAGGCGGCCCTCACGCTTGGGCGTGGCCTCATGGGCCATGCCGTTTTCTCCTACACTGAAGGTTTGACTCACTGCCAGCAGCAAGGTTTCTTGCCATGGGGAAGGAGGGGTTCTGACTTGTGCATCAGGTTCCCCCCTGTGCAGGGATTGGAGATAAGGTTTAGGTTCCGATGACTGAAAACCCAGGTTGGGAATGGATGGTGGCCTAAGGCAGTGGCAGGTCCAATGTGGTGGGTGTGCAGCCAGCTGTGTCGGTGTCTGTTGGATGGTCTGGGCTCACTATTTGCGACAGAGCATCACTGTTTAAGGTAGCCTATGCAATTGGGGTGTTGCCGAGGGCCAAGCAGTTTGATCCTCATTTGGGGTTTCTGGGCAGCGCCATAGACAATGTTTTTCTCCTGGGAGGCAGGCACAGTGCTTCATTGTGGCCCCAGAATTCCCAGTAGGGAGGGTTTGTGGGCCAGGAGTGTGAGGATGGAAGTCTGAAAACACAAGCTAGTGTGAGGATTGGAGCCAAGGGCAGAGCAGGCCCACTCTGCAGAGGCTGAATCAAAATCTCCTGCATCTGAAGTCAGGCTGAGGATCAGACGTTGGCTGAGGCTGGAGTATGTGTCCATGATGGCACCTTCATGAAGTGGGGGCCTCATGAGGCCAAGGAAGTTTTCCCACGCTGAGTTTGAAGGTTGCCCCAAACCACAAGGTCTCCTTCTGCGGGACATTCGAGTCCTGTTGCATGGCTCCAGGACATACCATATGGAAGGACTGGAGAGCAGGGTTCGAAGGATGGATCCCTGTACAGCATGCCTCGCATTCCCATTGGCTATTAGCGACAAGATATGTTTGATCTGCTGCCTCTGGAACACGCGACCCAGGGGGCTGAGTTGAAATGGCCTCTCCTGAGGATGCGTCATAATGTGCGTTTGGGTCCATGGAGACCTTGGAATGTGCTGGTTGTTCAGTGGCCCTGCGGAACTCTCCTACCTGAAGTGTTTGATACATCCCAGTAAGAAAGCTGCCCATGTGGAGATGAGAGAGCTTTGGTTTGGTGCCTCAGAAAAGCCCCATGTGCTGGTCTACGAAAACAGTCCTCTGAGAACGGAAACATGGAAACCAAAGCTAAGGTTCAGATTAGGGCCTGGGGGCCTGTCCATTTCAACCTTCTGTCTCTGGGGACACTGTCTGAGAGTCTAAGTGGAGATAGTTGCTCCGCTGGTGTCAGAGAGCCCCTCTTAGTCCAGGGTGGCCTATACTATTGATGGCCTCAGGGACCTTGGAGCTTTTCCCTAACCTGTAGGGTTGTGGTCAATGGATTGGGCATACTTTCCTTGGAGAGGGCAGGCACAATCTTTTGCTGTTTGGTCCAGAGGCCCTAGCCTGGACGTTGTGTGGGTCCAGGCTGTGGGCACAGAAGTCTGAATACACAAACTCAGCTTATGAGTGGTGCCTAGGGTATGGCAGGCCGGATGTACAGACCGAGAGGGAGCTCCTGGGCCTCTGAAACAAGGGCGAGTGGGAGGCGTTCCTTCAGGCTTTTGTCTCTGGATGTTGTGTCCGGGATAGCCGTGGATTGTGGCGGTGGCCTTAGGTACTGTGGACGAGTATCCCTCTCTGGGGATTTGTCCCAGCTCCCAAGAGTTTGGGGTCATTTTGTGGGAAGGGTGGAGTCGTGTTGTCTGGCTCATGGGTCTCTCCAAGAAAGGGATTCCAGAGCAGAGCTCCAGGTACGGGCGGGGCGACTGGAAAATTCAAACCGTGGTGAGGATTGGGTGCATAGGGGCTTGGCAAGCCCCATATGTGGGCTCTTGGTCCAGGCCCTGACAGGCCTTTCTTTGACATGGGGCTCATGCTGAGGGTCACAGTGTGAATTTGTGCCCAAGCAGCACTCAAGTTTGGGCGTGGCATCAGGGGCCATGAAGGTTTCTCCCACCCTGAAGGTGTGACTCCATGCCAAGAGCAAGCTTGACAGCCATGGGGAAGGAGGAGTTCTGTTTTGTGCTTGCTATACCCAGCTGTGTGGAGAATTGATATAATGTCTAGGTTCAGATATCTGAAAAGCAAGGTTAGGATGAGGTGACGGCATAAGACCATGGCATGTCCGAAGTGCTGGGTGTGCGGCCAGCTGTCTCCTTGTCTGTCTGGACGTCTGGCTTCAGGCTGTGTCAGGCAGAGCATGAGTGCCCAGAGCAGCCTATCCAGTTCGGGTACTGTCGAGGCTCGAGCAGGTTGATCCTCATCTGGGTTTTCTGGAGAGCCCTACAGGGAAACGTTTTTCTTCCGTTGGGCAGACACTGGGCTGGGTTTTGGTTCCGGAGTTCCTAGTCCAGAGGGCTTGTTTGCCAGGAGTGTGAGGAAGGAAGTCTGAAAACACAAGCTAGCGTGAGGTTTGGGACCGAAGGCACGGCAGGCCCATTCTGCAGAGGCTGAATCGAGATCTCCTGCACTGAGGTCATGTCAACTATGAGACGTGCCTCAGGCTAGAGTTCTTGTCCAGCATGGCCTCTTCCTGAAGGGTGTGGGGGCTTCATGAGGCCAGAAAGTTTTGCCTACGATGGGATTTGTGAACTGCTCCAAAACTGAAGGTTACCTTCTGCACGACAGTCGAGTCCTATTGGATGGTTCCAGGAGGCCTCATATGGAAAGACTCGAGAGCAGGTGTCTAAGCATGGATGCCTGGGAACACCACCTCATATTCCCACTCTTTAGTCAGGACAAGGCAGGCTCAATCTGCGGGCTCCTGGGTGAGCTACCCAGAGGGGAGAGTTGAAATGGACTCTCCTGAAGATGAGTCCTACTGTGGCTTGGTGGCCTGGGAGACCTTGGAATGTGGAGGTGGCTCAGGGACTCTGCAGGATTCTCCAACATGAGGTGTTTGACACGGCTCCAACAAGGAAACTTCCCATGTGGAGACGAGAGGAGTTCTGTTCCGTGCCTCAGGAAAGCCCCATACCCTGTTCTTCGAACCAAAGCCTCTGAGGATTGACACCTGGAAACCAAAGCAAGAGTTGAGACTACGACCTAAAGGACTGTCCGGCTCAACCTTCTATCTCTGTTGACATCTGTGTGCATGCATTCATGGATGTAGCTGCTTAGCTTGTGTCCTAATGCCCCTGTGAGTCCAGTGAGGCTCCCAGTAGTGGGATGTCCTCGGAGGCCTGAGGTTTCTCATATTCTGGAGGTGTGTGGCCAAAGGAATGGACACAGTTTCCCAGGAGAGAGCAGGCACGGTCCTGTGGTATGGCTCCAGAGGACCCCGCCTAGAGGCTGTGTTTGCCAGGGCTGTGGGGACAGATGTCTGAAAAAGAAAACTTGGCTCAGCTAGGGGTCAATGTAATGGCAGGCCTGATCTCTAGTCCGTGAGGGGAGATCCTCTGGAAATCAAAGTAGGGCAAGTGGGAGGCAGTCACTCAGGATTTTGTCTCTGGGTGTTGCATTTACAGTGTCCGGTCAGGGTAGGGGTTGTCTCAGAGGCCGAGGAAGAGCCTTCCTCTCGGGGGATTGTCCAAGCTCCCAAGTGTTTGTGTTCATTCTGTGGGAATGAAGAGTACTGTTTTCTGCCACAGGGGTCCCCCCAGGAGAGGGACTCTAGAGCACAGCAGTGGGTTCCCTCAACTGGAATACACACCATCTAGTTAGCTCTGGGTGCCTATGGGCATGGCAAGCCCCATATGCGGGCTCTTGGTCCAGTCACTGAGAGGCGTTACTTGAATAAGGTACTCACGCTGAGGGTCACAATGTGTGTTTGTGCCCAAGGCGGCCCTCACCCTTGGGCGTGGCCTCATGGGCCATGCCTTTTTCTCCTACACTGAAGGTTTGACTCACTGCCAGCAGCAAGGTTTCTTGCCATGCGGAAAGAGGGGTTCTGACTTGTGCATCAGGTTCCCCCCTGTGCAGGGATTGGAGATAAGGTCTAGGTTCCGATGACTGAAAACCCAGGTTGGGAATGGATGGTGGCCTAAGGCAGTGGCGGGTCTAATGTGCTGGGTGTGCAGCCAGCTGTGTCGGTGTCTGTTGGAAGGTCTGGGCTCAGGCTATTTGCGACAGAGCATCACTGTTTAAGGTAGCCTATGCAATTGGGGTGTTGCTGAGGGCCAAGCAGTTTGATCCTCATTTGGGGTTTCTGGGCAGCGCCATAGACAATGTTTTTCTCCTGGGAGGCAGGCACAGTGCTTCATTGTGGCCCCACAATTCCCAGTAGGGAGGGTTTGTGGGCCAGGAGTGTGAGGACGGAAGTCTGAAAACACAAGCTAGTGTGAGGATTGGAGCCAAGGGCAGAGCAGGCCCACTCTGCAGAGGCTGAATCAAAATCTCCTGCATCTGAAGTCAGGCTGAGGATCAGACGTTGGCTGAGGCTGGAGTATGTGTCCATGATGGCACCTTCATGAAGTGGGGGCCTCATGAGGCCAAGGAATTTTCACACGCTGAGTTTGGAGGTTGCCCCAAACCACAAGGTTTCCTGCTGCGGGACATTCGAGTCCTGCTGCATGGCTCCAGGACATATCATATGGAAGGACTGGAGAGCAGGGTTCGAAGGATGGATCCCTGTACAGCATGCCTCGCATTCCCATTGGCTATGAGCGACAAGATATGTTTGATCTGCTGCCTCTGGAACACGCGACCCAGGGGGCTGAGTTGAAATGGCCTCTCCTGAGGATGCGTCATAATGTGCGTTTGGCTCCATGGAGTCCATGGAATGTGCTGGTTGTTCAGTGGCCCTGCGGAACTCTCCTACCTGAAGTGTTTGATACATCCCAGTAAGAAAGCTGCCCATGTGGAGATGAGAGAGCTTTGGTTTGGTGCCTCAGAAAAGCCCCATGTGCTGGTCTACGAAAACAGTCCTCTGAGAACGGAAACATGGAAACCAAAGCTAAGGTTCAGATTAGGGCCTGGGGGCCTGTCCATTTCAACCTTCTGTCTCTGGGGACACTGTCTGAGAGTCTAAGTGGAGATAGTTGCTCCGCTGGTGTCAGAGAGCCCCTCTTAGTCCAGGGTGGCCTATACTATTGATGGCCTCAGGGACCTTGGAGCTTTTCCCTAACCTGTAGGGTTGTGGTCAATGTATTGGGCACACTTTCCTTGGAGAGGGCAGGCACAATCTTTCGCTGTTTGGTCCAGAGGCCCTAGCCTGGACGTTGTGTGGGTCCAGGCTGTGGGCACAGAAGTCTGAATACACAAACTCAGCTTATGAGTGGCGCCTAGGGTATGGCAGGCCGGATGTACAGCCCGAGAGGGAGCTCCTGGGCCTCTGAAACAAGGGCGAGTGGGAGGCGTTCCTTCAGGCTTTTGTCTCTGGATGTTGTGTCCGGGATAGCCGTGGATTGGAGCGGTGGCCTCAGGTACTGTGGACGAGTATCCCTCTCTGGGGATTTGTCCCAGCTCCCAAGAGTTTGGGGTCATTTTGTGGGAAGGGTGGAGTCGTGTTGTCTGGCTCATGGGTCTCTCCAAGAAAGGGATTCCAGAGCAGAGCTCCAGGTACGGGCGGGGCGACTGGAAAATTCAAACCGTGGTGAGGATTGGGTGCATAGGGGCTTGGCAAGCCCCATATGTGGGCTCTTGGTCCAGGCCCTGACAGGACTTTCTTTGACATGGGGCTCATGCTGAGGGTCACAGTGTGAATTTGTGCCCAAGCAGCACTCAAGTTTGGGCGTGGCATCAGGGGCCATGAAGGTTTCTCCCACCCTGAAGGTGTGACTCCATGCCAAGAGCAAGCTTGACCGCCATGGGAAAGGAGGAGTTCTGTTTTGAGCTTGCTATACCCAGCTGTGTGGAGAATTGATATAATGTCTAGGTTCAGATATCTGAAAACCAAAGTTAGGATGAGGTGACGGCATAAGGCCATGGCGTGTCCGAAGTGCTGCGTGTGCGGCCAGCTGTCTCCTTGTCTGTCTGGACGTCTGGCTTCAGGCTGTGTCAGGCAGAGCATGAGTGCCCAGAGCAGCCTATCCAGTTCGGGTACCGTCGAGGCCCGAGCAGGTTGATCCTCATCTGGGTTTTCTGGAGAGCCCCACAGGGAAACGTTTTTCTTCCGTTGGGCAGACACTGGGCTGGGTTTTGGTTCTGGAGTTCCTAGGCCGGAGGGCTTGTTTGCCAGGAGTGTGAGGAAGGAATTCTGAAAACACAAGCTAGCGTGAGGTTTGGGACCGAGGGCACGGCAGGCCCACTCTGCAGAGGCTGAATCGAGATCTCCTGCCCTGAGGTCATGTCAACTATGAGACGTGCCTCAGGCTAGAGTTCTTGTCCAGCATGGCCTCTTCCTGAAGGGTGTGGGGGCTTCATGAGGCCAGAAAGTTTTGCCTACGATGGGATTTGTGAACTGCTCCAAAACTGAAGGTTACCTTCTGCACGACAGTCGATTCCAATTGGTGGTTCCAGGAGGCCTCATATGGAAAGACTCGAGAGCAGGTGTCTAAGCATGGATGCCTGGGAACACCACCTCATATTCCCACTCTTTAGTCAGGACAAGGCAGGCTCAATCTGCGGGCTCCTGGGTGAGCTACCCAGAGGGGAGAGTTGAAATGGACTCTCCTGAAGATGAGTCCTACTGTGGCTTGGTGGCCTGGGAGACCTTGGAATGTGGAGGTGGCTCAGGGACTCTGCAGGATTCTCCAACATGAGGTGTTTGACACGACTCCAACAAGGAAACTTCCCATGTGGAGACGAGAGGAGTTCTGTTCCGTGCCTCAGGAAAGCCCCATACCCTGTTCTTCGAACCAAAGCCTCTGAGGAGTGACACCTGGAAACCAAAGCAAGAGTTGAGACTACGGCCTAAAGGCCTGCCCGGCTCAACCTTCTAACTCTTTTGACATCTGTGTGCATGCATTCATGGCTTCATGAAGGGCCATCAGGGACAGAAACACCAACCTGAGCGATCTTCTGATCCTCGCCCTGACATCATAAGCACGAGATCTCGATTCAGGTCTGTAGATTGTTCCTGCCTTGTCCTCACCCAGAAACCTAAGCCTAGCTTGTTCTCAGATTTCCTTCCTCAGACTACTGGCCCACAAGCCTCCAGTTTGAAAACCAGAACTATAATGCAGCACTCTTCCTGCCCTCAGGAAGAAAAACATTGCCCTCTGGGGCTACCCAGAAACTCCAAATGAGGATCAACCTGCACGCCATTCGACTGTACCCCAAATATATAGGCTGACCTGGGCACTATTGCCCTTTTTGACACAGCCTGAGCCTGGATTACCTGGCCCCACACAGAAAGCTGGCCGCTCACTGAGCACATCGGACCCGCCATGGTCTTAGGTCGTCATCACTTCCCAACCTCGGTTGTCAAGTTTCAGAACCTAGACCTTATCTCCAATCACTGCCCAGGCTTGAAAGTGATGCAGAAATCACAACTCCTTCCCCGTGGCAAGAAACCATGTGGTTGGCATGTTGTCCAACGTTCAGTGTAGTTGAAACCAGTGTGGCCCATGAGGCCCCGCTCATGTTTGCGGGCCACATTGGTCAAAACCACACATTGCGACCCTCACCCTGATCCCAGTCCTCAATAAGGCCTCTCAGTGGCTGGATGAAGAGATAGCATATTGGGCTTGCCATGCCCCTAGGCCCCAAATTTTACCCATAGTTCGGGTTCTCCCTTCACTTTTCCCCAGGGCTCTTCTTTGGAATTCCTCTTTTGGCGGGACACCTGAGGTAACAGACCTGAAAGGAGTCCTCCCATTCCACAGATTGACGAAAAACAATTGGGATCGGGCCAAATCCACAGAGAGGAAGATTCGTCCATGGCCCATGAGGCCTCCCCGACATTCCACGGCCATCTCTGATACAAAATCCAGAGACAAAAGCCTGAGCAAGCGCCTCAGACTCGCTCTTTCTTCATATCCGGAAGAGTTCTTCTCATGGTTTATAGATCGGGTCTGCCATACCTACGTCCCCAAACCTAAGCTGAGTTTTGTTTTCAGACTTCTGTCCTCAAAGTCCTGGGCCACACACCCTCCAGGCTGGGGCCCCTGGAGTCACACATTAGGACTGTGCCTACCCAATCCATGGGAATTCTGCCGATGCCTTTGTCCAAAACAGTAAAATTTGGAGAACCCTACAAATCCCTGAGGCCATCCCAATAGGGCAGGTCGCCCGGGACAAACAAGGGCGGTCTGATACCAGCTGAGCATCTACCTCCACTCATACCATAGATGGATGTCCCCTGAGAAGAAGATTGAACCAGACAGGACCCTAGGCCATAATCGGATACATTGCTTTGGATTACAGGCATGTCTCCTCAAAAGCCTGGATTCCAATACCAGCATAGAGGTTTTCCTGAGGCACCCATCAAAACAAATCTCGTCTCCACAAGGAACCTTGTGCATCGAGCTATGTCAAAAGCTTAGGAGAATACTTCAGGGTCCCGGTGCCACCGCCCCATTTTAAGGCCCTCATGGACACAAACACACATTAGGACCCATCCTCAGGAAAGTCTATTCAAGTCAGCCACCCCGGTTTCTCCCGCAGAGCCATCAGATCTAAACTGTCTTGTTGCTAGGAGACAATTGGAATGCGAGGCAGGCTTCCCAGGCATCCATCCTCGAACGGTGCCCTGGAGTCATTCCATATGGGATGTCCTGGAGCTGCCCAACAAGTCTCAATTGTCCCGCAGAAGGAATCCTTGAAGGGGGCATCCCAAAACTCCCAAAGTGGGAAAACCTCCATGGCCTCGAGATTCCGCTCCCTTCATGAAGGGACCGTCATGCACAGAAACTCCAACCTGAGCCAACGTCTGATCCTCGCCCTGACTTCAGATGCATGAGATATAGGTTCAGATCTACAGGGGTACCTGCCGTGCCCTGGCCCTGAAACCCAAGTCTAGCTTGTGTTCTCAGACTTCCGTCCTCACACTCCAGGCCCCGAAGCCCGGAAGTTTCGCAATTCCAGACCCACAATGCAGCACCCTGCCTGTCCTCTAGAAAAAAAATAATTTGGCCTAATGAGCTGCCCAGGCACCTTATATGAAGATAAATCTACATGGCCTTCGACTGTACCCAAAGTATATAGTCTAACCTGGGCACTAATGCACTGTCTGACACAACCGGAGCTCGGACCTCCTGACCAACACCCAGACCGCTGACCGCACACTGAGCACATCAGAACCGCCATGGCCTTAGGTCATCATCTCTTCCCAACTGCGGGGTTTCAGGCTTCAGAACCTAGACCTTATCTCCAACCAATGCCCAGGGGTGCCTGTGATGCAGAAATCAACACTCGTCCTTACCCATGGCAATAAACCTTGTGGTTGGCATGTTGTCCAACGTTCAGTGTAGGAGAAACCAGCATTCACCCGGAGGCCCCGCCAATTCTTGAGTGCGAAGAGGGCATAAACACGCATTGTGACCCTCAGCGTGAGTCCTGTGCTCTAGTAAGTCCTCTCAGTGGCTCGACCATTAGATGTCATAATGGGCTTGACATGTCCCTAGGCCACAATTTTTAACCAGATTTCTGGTTGTCCGGTCGGCCCTCCCCAGGGCTCTACTCTGGAATACCTCATTTGGTGAGACACCTGAGGTTAAAAAACAAAACAAAGCAAATCAAAAACAACAACAACAAAACGGACTTCTTCCATCCCCAGAATGACCCAAAACTCTTGGGACGGGGCAAAACCCCAGAGAGTAAGACTCGTCCATTTCCCATGAAGTCACCCGGAAATTTCACGACCATGAGTGACACGATATCCAGAGACAAATACTTGAGCACGAGCCTCACACTCGCCCTTTTTTCAAATCCTGAAGAGTTCTCCTCATGGTCTGTAGATCAGTCCTGCCATACCTATGACCCGAAACACAAGCCGCGTTTGGGTTTTCAGACAACTGTCCAAACAGCTCTGGCCTACACACCCTACAGGCTCAGGCCCCTGGAGCCAAACCTGAGGAGTGTACTTGCCCTCTCCAAGGGAATTGTATGTGCCCATTCCAATGGCCACAACCCAACTAATAGGATAAACCTCCAAACTGCCTGAGGCCATCCCAATAGTGGTGGCATCCCAGGACAAACAGGGGCAATCTGAGCTCATCTGAGCACCTACCTGCACTCAGACGCATAGACTGATGTCCCCAGAGGTAAAAAGGAACGAACAGGCCCCTAGGCACTAAACGGATCCATTGCTGTGGTATCCAGTCATCTCTCCTCAGAGGCCTGGATTTCAATACCAGCGTATGGCTGTTTCTTGACTCACCCATCAGAAAACATCTCATCTGCATGTGGGAAACTTGCACGTTGGAGCTGTGTCAAGCCTCTGTTTGGAAAAACCCTTCAGGACCCCAGTGCCACCGCTACATTCCAAGGTCTCCATAGACACAAAAAGACATTAGGACCCATCCACAGGAGAGTCCATTTCAACTCAGCCTCCTGGGTTGCTCCCCCAGATCCAGCAGATCTAACCTGTCTTGTTGCTAGGACACAATTGGAAGGCGAGGTGGGCTACCCAGCCATCCATCCTTAGAACCCTGCTCGGAATCGTTGCCCTGGAGCCAACCAACAGGTCTCAATTGTCCTGCAGAAGAATCTTTGCAGTTTGGAGCTTCTCACAACTAACATCGTGGGAAAACCCCCACGGCCTCGTGACCCCCCGCCCATTCATGAAGGCCATCAGGGACAGAAACACCAACCTGAGCGATCTTCTGATCCTCGCCCTGACATCATAAGCACGAGATCTCGATTCAGGTCTGTAGATTGTTCCTGCCTTGTCCTCACCCAGAAACCTAAGCCTAGCTTGTTCTCAGATTTCCTTCCTCAGACTACTGGCCCACAAGCCTCCAGTTTGAAAACCAGAACTATAATGCAGCACTCTTCCTGCCCTCAGGAAGAAAAACATTGCCCTCTGGGGCTACCCAGAAACTCCAAATGAGGATCAACCTGCACGCCATTCGACTGTACCCCAAATATATAGGCTGACCTGGGCACTATTGCCCTTTTTGACACAGCCTGAGCCTGGATTACCTGGCCCCACACAGAAAGCTGGCCGCTCACTGAGCACATCGGACCCGCCATGGTCTTAGGTCGTCATCACTTCCCAACCTCGGTTGTCAAGTTTCAGAACCTAGACCTTATCTCCAATCACTGCCCAGGCTTGAAAGTGATGCAGAAATCACAACTCCTTCCCCGTGGCAAGAAACCATGTGGTTGGCATGTTGTCCAACGTTCAGTGTAGTTGAAACCAGTGTGGCCCATGAGGCCCCGCTCATGTTTGCGGGCCACATTGGTCAAAACCACACATTGCGACCCTCACCCTGATCCCAGTCCTCAATAAGGCCTCTCAGTGGCTGGATGAAGAGATAGCATATTGGGCTTGCCATGCCCCTAGGCCCCAAATTTTACCCATAGTTCGGGTTCTCCCTTCACTTTTCCCCAGGGCTCTTCTTTGGAATTCCTCTTTTGGCGGGACACCTGAGGTAACAGACCTGAAAGGAGTCCTCCCATTCCACAGATTGACGAAAAACAATTGGGATCGGGCCAAATCCACAGAGAGGAAGATTCGTCCATGGCCCATGAGGCCTCCCCGACATTCCACGGCCATCTCTGATACAAAATCCAGAGACAAAAGCCTGAGCAAGCGCCTCAGACTCGCTCTTTCTTCATATCCGGAAGAGTTCTTCTCATGGTTTATAGATCGGGTCTGCCATACCTACGTCCCCAAACCTAAGCTGAGTTTTGTTTTCAGACTTCTGTCCTCAAAGTCCTGGGCCACACACCCTCCAGGCTGGGGCCCCTGGAGTCACACATTAGGACTGTGCCTACCCAATCCATGGGAATTCTGCCGATGCCTTTGTCCAAAACAGTAAAATTTGGAGAACCCTACAAATCCCTGAGGCCATCCCAATAGGGCAGGTCGCCCGGGACAAACAAGGGCGGTCTGATACCAGCTGAGCATCTACCTCCACTCATACCATAGATGGATGTCCCCTGAGAAGAAGATTGAACCAGACAGGACCCTAGGCCATAATCGGATACATTGCTTTGGATTACAGGCATGTCTCCTCAAAAGCCTGGATTCCAATACCAGCATAGAGGTTTTCCTGAGGCACCCATCAAAACAAATCTCGTCTCCACAAGGAACCTTGTGCATCGAGCTATGTCAAAAGCTTAGGAGAATACTTCAGGGTCCCGGTGCCACCGCCCCATTTTAAGGCCCTCATGGACACAAACACACATTAGGACCCATCCTCAGGAAAGTCTATTCAAGTCAGCCACCCCGGTTTCTCCCGCAGAGCCATCAGATCTAAACTGTCTTGTTGCTAGGAGACAATTGGAATGCGAGGCAGGCTTCCCAGGCATCCATCCTCGAACGGTGCCCTGGAGTCATTCCATATGGGATGTCCTGGAGCTGCCCAACAAGTCTCAATTGTCCCGCAGAAGGAATCCTTGAAGGGGGCATCCCAAAACTCCCAAAGTGGGAAAACCTCCATGGCCTCGAGATTCCGCTCCCTTCATGAAGGGACCGTCATGCACAGAAACTCCAACCTGAGCCAACGTCTGATCCTCGCCCTGACTTCAGATGCATGAGATATAGGTTCAGATCTACAGGGGTACCTGCCGTGCCCTGGCCCTGAAACCCAAGTCTAGCTTGTGTTCTCAGACTTCCGTCCTCACACTCCAGGCCCCGAAGCCCGGAAGTTTCGCAATTCCAGACCCACAATGCAGCACCCTGCCTGTCCTCTAGAAAAAAAATAATTTGGCCTAATGAGCTGCCCAGGCACCTTATATGAAGATAAATCTACATGGCCTTCGACTGTACCCAAAGTATATAGTCTAACCTGGGCACTAATGCACTGTCTGACACAACCGGAGCTCGGACCTCCTGACCAACACCCAGACCGCTGACCGCACACTGAGCACATCAGAACCGCCATGGCCTTAGGTCATCATCTCTTCCCAACTGCGGGGTTTCAGGCTTCAGAACCTAGACCTTATCTCCAACCAATGCCCAGGGGTGCCTGTGATGCAGAAATCAACACTCGTCCTTACCCATGGCAATAAACCTTGTGGTTGGCATGTTGTCCAACGTTCAGTGTAGGAGAAACCAGCATTCACCCGGAGGCCCCGCCAATTCTTGAGTGCGAAGAGGGCATAAACACGCATTGTGACCCTCAGCGTGAGTCCTGTGCTCTAGTAAGTCCTCTCAGTGGCTCGACCATTAGATGTCATAATGGGCTTGACATGTCCCTAGGCCACAATTTTTAACCAGATTTCTGGTTGTCCGGTCGGCCCTCCCCAGGGCTCTACTCTGGAATACCTCATTTGGTGAGACACCTGAGGTTAAAAAACAAAACAAAGCAAATCAAAAACAACAACAACAAAACGGACTTCTTCCATCCCCAGAATGACCCAAAACTCTTGGGACGGGGCAAAACCCCAGAGAGTAAGACTCGTCCATTTCCCATGAAGTCACCCGGAAATTTCACGACCATGAGTGACACGATATCCAGAGACAAATACTTGAGCACGAGCCTCACACTCGCCCTTTTTTCAAATCCTGAAGAGTTCTCCTCATGGTCTGTAGATCAGTCCTGCCATACCTATGACCCGAAACACAAGCCGCGTTTGGGTTTTCAGACAACTGTCCAAACAGCTCTGGCCTACACACCCTACAGGCTCAGGCCCCTGGAGCCAAACCTGAGGAGTGTACTTGCCCTCTCCAAGGGAATTGTATGTGCCCATTCCAATGGCCACAACCCAACTAATAGGATAAACCTCCAAACTGCCTGAGGCCATCCCAATAGTGGTGGCATCCCAGGACAAACAGGGGCAATCTGAGCTCATCTGAGCACCTACCTGCACTCAGACGCATAGACTGATGTCCCCAGAGGTAAAAAGGAACGAACAGGCCCCTAGGCACTAAACGGATCCATTGCTGTGGTATCCAGTCATCTCTCCTCAGAGGCCTGGATTTCAATACCAGCGTATGGCTGTTTCTTGACTCACCCATCAGAAAACATCTCATCTGCATGTGGGAAACTTGCACGTTGGAGCTGTGTCAAGCCTCTGTTTGGAAAAACCCTTCAGGACCCCAGTGCCACCGCTACATTCCAAGGTCTCCATAGACACAAAAAGACATTAGGACCCATCCACAGGAGAGTCCATTTCAACTCAGCCTCCTGGGTTGCTCCCCCAGATCCAGCAGATCTAACCTGTCTTGTTGCTAGGACACAATTGGAAGGCGAGGTGGGCTACCCAGCCATCCATCCTTAGAACCCTGCTCGGAATCGTTGCCCTGGAGCCAACCAACAGGTCTCAATTGTCCTGCAGAAGAATCTTTGCAGTTTGGAGCTTCTCACAACTAACATCGTGGGAAAACCCCCACGGCCTCGTGACCCCCCGCCCATTCATGAAGGCCATCAGGGACAGAAACACCAACCTGAGCGATCTTCTGATCCTCGCCCTGACATCATAAGCACGAGATCTCGATTCAGGTCTGTAGATTGTTCCTGCCTTGTCCTCACCCAGAAACCTAAGCCTAGCTTGTTCTCAGATTTCCTTCCTCAGACTACTGGCCCACAAGCCTCCAGTTTGAAAACCAGAACTATAATGCAGCACTCTTCCTGCCCTCAGGAAGAAAAACATTGCCCTCTGGGGCTACCCAGAAACTCCAAATGAGGATCAACCTGCACGCCATTCGACTGTACCCCAAATATATAGGCTGACCTGGGCACTATTGCCCTTTTTGACACAGCCTGAGCCTGGATTACCTGGCCCCACACAGAAAGCTGGCCGCTCACTGAGCACATCGGACCCGCCATGGTCTTAGGTCGTCATCACTTCCCAACCTCGGTTGTCAAGTTTCAGAACCTAGACCTTATCTCCAATCACTGCCCAGGCTTGAAAGTGATGCAGAAATCACAACTCCTTCCCCGTGGCAAGAAACCATGTGGTTGGCATGTTGTCCAACGTTCAGTGTAGTTGAAACCAGTGTGGCCCATGAGGCCCCGCTCATGTTTGCGGGCCACATTGGTCAAAACCACACATTGCGACCCTCACCCTGATCCCAGTCCTCAATAAGGCCTCTCAGTGGCTGGATGAAGAGATAGCATATTGGGCTTGCCATGCCCCTAGGCCCCAAATTTTACCCATAGTTCGGGTTCTCCCTTCACTTTTCCCCAGGGCTCTTCTTTGGAATTCCTCTTTTGGCGGGACACCTGAGGTAACAGACCTGAAAGGAGTCCTCCCATTCCACAGATTGACGAAAAACAATTGGGATCGGGCCAAATCCACAGAGAGGAAGATTCGTCCATGGCCCATGAGGCCTCCCCGACATTCCACGGCCATCTCTGATACAAAATCCAGAGACAAAAGCCTGAGCAAGCGCCTCAGACTCGCTCTTTCTTCATATCCGGAAGAGTTCTTCTCATGGTTTATAGATCGGGTCTGCCATACCTACGTCCCCAAACCTAAGCTGAGTTTTGTTTTCAGACTTCTGTCCTCAAAGTCCTGGGCCACACACCCTCCAGGCTGGGGCCCCTGGAGTCACACATTAGGACTGTGCCTACCCAATCCATGGGAATTCTGCCGATGCCTTTGTCCAAAACAGTAAAATTTGGAGAACCCTACAAATCCCTGAGGCCATCCCAATAGGGCAGGTCGCCCGGGACAAACAAGGGCGGTCTGATACCAGCTGAGCATCTACCTCCACTCATACCATAGATGGATGTCCCCTGAGAAGAAGATTGAACCAGACAGGACCCTAGGCCATAATCGGATACATTGCTTTGGATTACAGGCATGTCTCCTCAAAAGCCTGGATTCCAATACCAGCATAGAGGTTTTCCTGAGGCACCCATCAAAACAAATCTCGTCTCCACAAGGAACCTTGTGCATCGAGCTATGTCAAAAGCTTAGGAGAATACTTCAGGGTCCCGGTGCCACCGCCCCATTTTAAGGCCCTCATGGACACAAACACACATTAGGACCCATCCTCAGGAAAGTCTATTCAAGTCAGCCACCCCGGTTTCTCCCGCAGAGCCATCAGATCTAAACTGTCTTGTTGCTAGGAGACAATTGGAATGCGAGGCAGGCTTCCCAGGCATCCATCCTCGAACGGTGCCCTGGAGTCATTCCATATGGGATGTCCTGGAGCTGCCCAACAAGTCTCAATTGTCCCGCAGAAGGAATCCTTGAAGGGGGCATCCCAAAACTCCCAAAGTGGGAAAACCTCCATGGCCTCGAGATTCCGCTCCCTTCATGAAGGGACCGTCATGCACAGAAACTCCAACCTGAGCCAACGTCTGATCCTCGCCCTGACTTCAGATGCATGAGATATAGGTTCAGATCTACAGGGGTACCTGCCGTGCCCTGGCCCTGAAACCCAAGTCTAGCTTGTGTTCTCAGACTTCCGTCCTCACACTCCAGGCCCCGAAGCCCGGAAGTTTCGCAATTCCAGACCCACAATGCAGCACCCTGCCTGTCCTCTAGAAAAAAAATAATTTGGCCTAATGAGCTGCCCAGGCACCTTATATGAAGATAAATCTACATGGCCTTCGACTGTACCCAAAGTATATAGTCTAACCTGGGCACTAATGCACTGTCTGACACAACCGGAGCTCGGACCTCCTGACCAACACCCAGACCGCTGACCGCACACTGAGCACATCAGAACCGCCATGGCCTTAGGTCATCATCTCTTCCCAACTGCGGGGTTTCAGGCTTCAGAACCTAGACCTTATCTCCAACCAATGCCCAGGGGTGCCTGTGATGCAGAAATCAACACTCGTCCTTACCCATGGCAATAAACCTTGTGGTTGGCATGTTGTCCAACGTTCAGTGTAGGAGAAACCAGCATTCACCCGGAGGCCCCGCCAATTCTTGAGTGCGAAGAGGGCATAAACACGCATTGTGACCCTCAGCGTGAGTCCTGTGCTCTAGTAAGTCCTCTCAGTGGCTCGACCATTAGATGTCATAATGGGCTTGACATGTCCCTAGGCCACAATTTTTAACCAGATTTCTGGTTGTCCGGTCGGCCCTCCCCAGGGCTCTACTCTGGAATACCTCATTTGGTGAGACACCTGAGGTTAAAAAACAAAACAAAGCAAATCAAAAACAACAACAACAAAACGGACTTCTTCCATCCCCAGAATGACCCAAAACTCTTGGGACGGGGCAAAACCCCAGAGAGTAAGACTCGTCCATTTCCCATGAAGTCACCCGGAAATTTCACGACCATGAGTGACACGATATCCAGAGACAAATACTTGAGCACGAGCCTCACACTCGCCCTTTTTTCAAATCCTGAAGAGTTCTCCTCATGGTCTGTAGATCAGTCCTGCCATACCTATGACCCGAAACACAAGCCGCGTTTGGGTTTTCAGACAACTGTCCAAACAGCTCTGGCCTACACACCCTACAGGCTCAGGCCCCTGGAGCCAAACCTGAGGAGTGTACTTGCCCTCTCCAAGGGAATTGTATGTGCCCATTCCAATGGCCACAACCCAACTAATAGGATAAACCTCCAAACTGCCTGAGGCCATCCCAATAGTGGTGGCATCCCAGGACAAACAGGGGCAATCTGAGCTCATCTGAGCACCTACCTGCACTCAGACGCATAGACTGATGTCCCCAGAGGTAAAAAGGAACGAACAGGCCCCTAGGCACTAAACGGATCCATTGCTGTGGTATCCAGTCATCTCTCCTCAGAGGCCTGGATTTCAATACCAGCGTATGGCTGTTTCTTGACTCACCCATCAGAAAACATCTCATCTGCATGTGGGAAACTTGCACGTTGGAGCTGTGTCAAGCCTCTGTTTGGAAAAACCCTTCAGGACCCCAGTGCCACCGCTACATTCCAAGGTCTCCATAGACACAAAAAGACATTAGGACCCATCCACAGGAGAGTCCATTTCAACTCAGCCTCCTGGGTTGCTCCCCCAGATCCAGCAGATCTAACCTGTCTTGTTGCTAGGACACAATTGGAAGGCGAGGTGGGCTACCCAGCCATCCATCCTTAGAACCCTGCTCGGAATCGTTGCCCTGGAGCCAACCAACAGGTCTCAATTGTCCTGCAGAAGAATCTTTGCAGTTTGGAGCTTCTCACAACTAACATCGTGGGAAAACCCCCACGGCCTCGTGACCCCCCGCCCATTCATGAAGGCCATCAGGGACAGAAACACCAACCTGAGCGATCTTCTGATCCTCGCCCTGACATCATAAGCACGAGATCTCGATTCAGGTCTGTAGATTGTTCCTGCCTTGTCCTCACCCAGAAACCTAAGCCTAGCTTGTTCTCAGATTTCCTTCCTCAGACTACTGGCCCACAAGCCTCCAGTTTGAAAACCAGAACTATAATGCAGCACTCTTCCTGCCCTCAGGAAGAAAAACATTGCCCTCTGGGGCTACCCAGAAACTCCAAATGAGGATCAACCTGCACGCCATTCGACTGTACCCCAAATATATAGGCTGACCTGGGCACTATTGCCCTTTTTGACACAGCCTGAGCCTGGATTACCTGGCCCCACACAGAAAGCTGGCCGCTCACTGAGCACATCGGACCCGCCATGGTCTTAGGTCGTCATCACTTCCCAACCTCGGTTGTCAAGTTTCAGAACCTAGACCTTATCTCCAATCACTGCCCAGGCTTGAAAGTGATGCAGAAATCACAACTCCTTCCCCGTGGCAAGAAACCATGTGGTTGGCATGTTGTCCAACGTTCAGTGTAGTTGAAACCAGTGTGGCCCATGAGGCCCCGCTCATGTTTGCGGGCCACATTGGTCAAAACCACACATTGCGACCCTCACCCTGATCCCAGTCCTCAATAAGGCCTCTCAGTGGCTGGATGAAGAGATAGCATATTGGGCTTGCCATGCCCCTAGGCCCCAAATTTTACCCATAGTTCGGGTTCTCCCTTCACTTTTCCCCAGGGCTCTTCTTTGGAATTCCTCTTTTGGCGGGACACCTGAGGTAACAGACCTGAAAGGAGTCCTCCCATTCCACAGATTGACGAAAAACAATTGGGATCGGGCCAAATCCACAGAGAGGAAGATTCGTCCATGGCCCATGAGGCCTCCCCGACATTCCACGGCCATCTCTGATACAAAATCCAGAGACAAAAGCCTGAGCAAGCGCCTCAGACTCGCTCTTTCTTCATATCCGGAAGAGTTCTTCTCATGGTTTATAGATCGGGTCTGCCATACCTACGTCCCCAAACCTAAGCTGAGTTTTGTTTTCAGACTTCTGTCCTCAAAGTCCTGGGCCACACACCCTCCAGGCTGGGGCCCCTGGAGTCACACATTAGGACTGTGCCTACCCAATCCATGGGAATTCTGCCGATGCCTTTGTCCAAAACAGTAAAATTTGGAGAACCCTACAAATCCCTGAGGCCATCCCAATAGGGCAGGTCGCCCGGGACAAACAAGGGCGGTCTGATACCAGCTGAGCATCTACCTCCACTCATACCATAGATGGATGTCCCCTGAGAAGAAGATTGAACCAGACAGGACCCTAGGCCATAATCGGATACATTGCTTTGGATTACAGGCATGTCTCCTCAAAAGCCTGGATTCCAATACCAGCATAGAGGTTTTCCTGAGGCACCCATCAAAACAAATCTCGTCTCCACAAGGAACCTTGTGCATCGAGCTATGTCAAAAGCTTAGGAGAATACTTCAGGGTCCCGGTGCCACCGCCCCATTTTAAGGCCCTCATGGACACAAACACACATTAGGACCCATCCTCAGGAAAGTCTATTCAAGTCAGCCACCCCGGTTTCTCCCGCAGAGCCATCAGATCTAAACTGTCTTGTTGCTAGGAGACAATTGGAATGCGAGGCAGGCTTCCCAGGCATCCATCCTCGAACGGTGCCCTGGAGTCATTCCATATGGGATGTCCTGGAGCTGCCCAACAAGTCTCAATTGTCCCGCAGAAGGAATCCTTGAAGGGGGCATCCCAAAACTCCCAAAGTGGGAAAACCTCCATGGCCTCGAGATTCCGCTCCCTTCATGAAGGGACCGTCATGCACAGAAACTCCAACCTGAGCCAACGTCTGATCCTCGCCCTGACTTCAGATGCATGAGATATAGGTTCAGATCTACAGGGGTACCTGCCGTGCCCTGGCCCTGAAACCCAAGTCTAGCTTGTGTTCTCAGACTTCCGTCCTCACACTCCAGGCCCCGAAGCCCGGAAGTTTCGCAATTCCAGACCCACAATGCAGCACCCTGCCTGTCCTCTAGAAAAAAAATAATTTGGCCTAATGAGCTGCCCAGGCACCTTATATGAAGATAAATCTACATGGCCTTCGACTGTACCCAAAGTATATAGTCTAACCTGGGCACTAATGCACTGTCTGACACAACCGGAGCTCGGACCTCCTGACCAACACCCAGACCGCTGACCGCACACTGAGCACATCAGAACCGCCATGGCCTTAGGTCATCATCTCTTCCCAACTGCGGGGTTTCAGGCTTCAGAACCTAGACCTTATCTCCAACCAATGCCCAGGGGTGCCTGTGATGCAGAAATCAACACTCGTCCTTACCCATGGCAATAAACCTTGTGGTTGGCATGTTGTCCAACGTTCAGTGTAGGAGAAACCAGCATTCACCCGGAGGCCCCGCCAATTCTTGAGTGCGAAGAGGGCATAAACACGCATTGTGACCCTCAGCGTGAGTCCTGTGCTCTAGTAAGTCCTCTCAGTGGCTCGACCATTAGATGTCATAATGGGCTTGACATGTCCCTAGGCCACAATTTTTAACCAGATTTCTGGTTGTCCGGTCGGCCCTCCCCAGGGCTCTACTCTGGAATACCTCATTTGGTGAGACACCTGAGGTTAAAAAACAAAACAAAGCAAATCAAAAACAACAACAACAAAACGGACTTCTTCCATCCCCAGAATGACCCAAAACTCTTGGGACGGGGCAAAACCCCAGAGAGTAAGACTCGTCCATTTCCCATGAAGTCACCCGGAAATTTCACGACCATGAGTGACACGATATCCAGAGACAAATACTTGAGCACGAGCCTCACACTCGCCCTTTTTTCAAATCCTGAAGAGTTCTCCTCATGGTCTGTAGATCAGTCCTGCCATACCTATGACCCGAAACACAAGCCGCGTTTGGGTTTTCAGACAACTGTCCAAACAGCTCTGGCCTACACACCCTACAGGCTCAGGCCCCTGGAGCCAAACCTGAGGAGTGTACTTGCCCTCTCCAAGGGAATTGTATGTGCCCATTCCAATGGCCACAACCCAACTAATAGGATAAACCTCCAAACTGCCTGAGGCCATCCCAATAGTGGTGGCATCCCAGGACAAACAGGGGCAATCTGAGCTCATCTGAGCACCTACCTGCACTCAGACGCATAGACTGATGTCCCCAGAGGTAAAAAGGAACGAACAGGCCCCTAGGCACTAAACGGATCCATTGCTGTGGTATCCAGTCATCTCTCCTCAGAGGCCTGGATTTCAATACCAGCGTATGGCTGTTTCTTGACTCACCCATCAGAAAACATCTCATCTGCATGTGGGAAACTTGCACGTTGGAGCTGTGTCAAGCCTCTGTTTGGAAAAACCCTTCAGGACCCCAGTGCCACCGCTACATTCCAAGGTCTCCATAGACACAAAAAGACATTAGGACCCATCCACAGGAGAGTCCATTTCAACTCAGCCTCCTGGGTTGCTCCCCCAGATCCAGCAGATCTAACCTGTCTTGTTGCTAGGACACAATTGGAAGGCGAGGTGGGCTACCCAGCCATCCATCCTTAGAACCCTGCTCGGAATCGTTGCCCTGGAGCCAACCAACAGGTCTCAATTGTCCTGCAGAAGAATCTTTGCAGTTTGGAGCTTCTCACAACTAACATCGTGGGAAAACCCCCACGGCCTCGTGACCCCCCGCCCATTCATGAAGGCCATCAGGGACAGAAACACCAACCTGAGCGATCTTCTGATCCTCGCCCTGACATCATAAGCACGAGATCTCGATTCAGGTCTGTAGATTGTTCCTGCCTTGTCCTCACCCAGAAACCTAAGCCTAGCTTGTTCTCAGATTTCCTTCCTCAGACTACTGGCCCACAAGCCTCCAGTTTGAAAACCAGAACTATAATGCAGCACTCTTCCTGCCCTCAGGAAGAAAAACATTGCCCTCTGGGGCTACCCAGAAACTCCAAATGAGGATCAACCTGCACGCCATTCGACTGTACCCCAAATATATAGGCTGACCTGGGCACTATTGCCCTTTTTGACACAGCCTGAGCCTGGATTACCTGGCCCCACACAGAAAGCTGGCCGCTCACTGAGCACATCGGACCCGCCATGGTCTTAGGTCGTCATCACTTCCCAACCTCGGTTGTCAAGTTTCAGAACCTAGACCTTATCTCCAATCACTGCCCAGGCTTGAAAGTGATGCAGAAATCACAACTCCTTCCCCGTGGCAAGAAACCATGTGGTTGGCATGTTGTCCAACGTTCAGTGTAGTTGAAACCAGTGTGGCCCATGAGGCCCCGCTCATGTTTGCGGGCCACATTGGTCAAAACCACACATTGCGACCCTCACCCTGATCCCAGTCCTCAATAAGGCCTCTCAGTGGCTGGATGAAGAGATAGCATATTGGGCTTGCCATGCCCCTAGGCCCCAAATTTTACCCATAGTTCGGGTTCTCCCTTCACTTTTCCCCAGGGCTCTTCTTTGGAATTCCTCTTTTGGCGGGACACCTGAGGTAACAGACCTGAAAGGAGTCCTCCCATTCCACAGATTGACGAAAAACAATTGGGATCGGGCCAAATCCACAGAGAGGAAGATTCGTCCATGGCCCATGAGGCCTCCCCGACATTCCACGGCCATCTCTGATACAAAATCCAGAGACAAAAGCCTGAGCAAGCGCCTCAGACTCGCTCTTTCTTCATATCCGGAAGAGTTCTTCTCATGGTTTATAGATCGGGTCTGCCATACCTACGTCCCCAAACCTAAGCTGAGTTTTGTTTTCAGACTTCTGTCCTCAAAGTCCTGGGCCACACACCCTCCAGGCTGGGGCCCCTGGAGTCACACATTAGGACTGTGCCTACCCAATCCATGGGAATTCTGCCGATGCCTTTGTCCAAAACAGTAAAATTTGGAGAACCCTACAAATCCCTGAGGCCATCCCAATAGGGCAGGTCGCCCGGGACAAACAAGGGCGGTCTGATACCAGCTGAGCATCTACCTCCACTCATACCATAGATGGATGTCCCCTGAGAAGAAGATTGAACCAGACAGGACCCTAGGCCATAATCGGATACATTGCTTTGGATTACAGGCATGTCTCCTCAAAAGCCTGGATTCCAATACCAGCATAGAGGTTTTCCTGAGGCACCCATCAAAACAAATCTCGTCTCCACAAGGAACCTTGTGCATCGAGCTATGTCAAAAGCTTAGGAGAATACTTCAGGGTCCCGGTGCCACCGCCCCATTTTAAGGCCCTCATGGACACAAACACACATTAGGACCCATCCTCAGGAAAGTCTATTCAAGTCAGCCACCCCGGTTTCTCCCGCAGAGCCATCAGATCTAAACTGTCTTGTTGCTAGGAGACAATTGGAATGCGAGGCAGGCTTCCCAGGCATCCATCCTCGAACGGTGCCCTGGAGTCATTCCATATGGGATGTCCTGGAGCTGCCCAACAAGTCTCAATTGTCCCGCAGAAGGAATCCTTGAAGGGGGCATCCCAAAACTCCCAAAGTGGGAAAACCTCCATGGCCTCGAGATTCCGCTCCCTTCATGAAGGGACCGTCATGCACAGAAACTCCAACCTGAGCCAACGTCTGATCCTCGCCCTGACTTCAGATGCATGAGATATAGGTTCAGATCTACAGGGGTACCTGCCGTGCCCTGGCCCTGAAACCCAAGTCTAGCTTGTGTTCTCAGACTTCCGTCCTCACACTCCAGGCCCCGAAGCCCGGAAGTTTCGCAATTCCAGA